>NW_027411755.1:39009376-39201439 GCF_047663935.1 Musca autumnalis
TAAAAATTATTTTTAATAAGCGTGGATTTTTAAAGAATATTTGAAACAATTTTAAAAATTATTTTTAATAAGCGTGGATTTTTAAAGAATATTTGAAACAATTTTAAAAATTATTTTTAATAAGCGTGGATTTTTAAAGAATATTTGAAACAATTTTAAAAATTATTTTTAATAAGCGTGGATTTTTAAAGAATATTTGAAACAATTTTAAAAATTATTTTTAATAAGCGTGGATTTTTAAAGAATATTTGAAACAATTTTAAAAATTATTTTTAATAAGCGTGGATTTTTAAAGAATATTTGAAACAATTATTTTTAATAAGCGTGGATTTTTAAAGAATATTTGAAACAATTTTAAAAATTATTTTTAATAAGCGTGGATTTTTAAAGAATATTTGAAACAATTTTAAAAATTATTTTTAATAAGCGTGGATTTTTAAAGAATATTTGAAACAATTATTTTTAATAAGCGTGGATTTTTAAAGAATATTTGAAACAATTTTAAAAATTATTTTTAATAAGCGTGGATTTTTAAAGAATATTTGAAACAATTTTAAAAATTATTTTTAATAAGCGTGGATTTTTAAAGAATATTTGAAACAATTTTAAAAATTATTTTTAATAAGCGTGGATTTTTAAAGAATATTTGAAACAATTTTGAAATTTATTTTTACTAAGCGTTAATTTTTAAAGAATATTTTTATCAATTTTAAAAATTATTTTTAATAAGCGTGGATTTTTAAAGAATATTTGAAACAATTTTAAAAATTATTTTTAATAAGCGTTAATTTTTAAAGAATATTTTTATCAATTTTAAAAATTATTTTTAATAAGCGTGGATTTTTAAAGAATATTTGAAACAATTTTAAAAATTATTTTTAATAAGCGTTAATTTTTAAAGAATATTTGAAAAAAAATAAATATATTTTTAATAAGCGTGGATTTTTAAAGAATATTTGAAACAATTTTAAAAATTATTTTTAATAAGCGTGGATTTTTAAAGAATATTTGAAACAATTTTAAAAATTATTTTTAATAAGCGTGGATTTTTAAAGAATATTTGAAACCATTCTAACAATTATTTTTAATAAGCGTGGATTTGTAAAGAATATTTGTAACAATTTTAAAAATTATTTTTAATAAGCGTGGATTTTTAAAGAATATTTGAAACAATTTTAAAAATTATTTTTAATAAGCGTTAATTTTTAAAGAATATTTGAAACAATTTTAAAAATTATTTTTAATAAGCGTTAATTTTTAAAGAATATTTGAAACCATTTTAAAAAATTATTTTTAATAAGCGTGGATTTTTAAAGAATATTTGAAACCATTTTAAAAAATTATTTTTAATAAGCGTGGATTTTTAAAGAATATTTGAAACCATTTTAAAAAATTATTTTTAATAAGCGTGGATTTTTAAAGAATATTTGAAACCATTTTAAAAAATTATTTTTAATAAGCGTGGATTTTTAAAGAATATTTGAAACCATTTTAAAAAATTATTTTTAATAAGCGTGGATTTTTAATGAATATTTGAAACAATTTTAAAAATTATTTTTAATAAGCGTGGATTTTTAAAGAATATTTGAAAAACTATTTTAAAAATTATTTTTAATAAGCGTGGATTTTTAAAGAATATTTGAAAAACAATTTTAAAAATTATTTTTAATAAGCGTGGATTTTTAAAGAATATTTGAAACAATTTTAAAAATTATTTTTAATAAGCGTGGATTTTTAAAGAATATTTGAAACAATTTTAAAAATTATTTTTAATAAGCGTGGATTTTTAAAGAATATTTGAAAAACAATTTTAAAAATTATTTTTAATAAGCGTGGATTTTTAAAGAATATTTGAAAAACAATTTTAAAAATTATTTTTAATAAGCGTGGATTTTTAAAGAATATTTGAAAAACAATTTTAAAAATTATTTTTAATAAGCGTGGATTTTTAAAGAATATTTGAAACCATTTTAAAAAATTATTTTTAATAAGCGTGGATTTTTAAAGAATATTTGACACCATTTTAAAAAATTATTTTTAATAAGCGTGGATTTTTAAAGAATATTTGAAACCATTTTAAAAAATTATTTTTAATAAGCGTGGATTTTTAAAGAATATTTGAAACCATTTTAAAAAATTATTTTTAATAAGCGTGGATTTTTAAAGAATATTTGAAACCATTTTAAAAAATTATTTTTAATAAGCGTGGATTTTTAAAGAATATTTGAAACCATTTTAAAAAATTATTTTTAATAAGCGTGGATTTTTAAAGAATATTTGAAACCATTTTAAAAAATTATTTTTAATAAGCGTGGATTTTTAAAGAATATTTGAAACCATTTTAAAAAATTATTTTTAATAAGCGTGGATTTTTAAAGAATATTTGAAACCATTTTAAAAAATTATTTTTAATAAGCGTGGATTTTTAAAGAATATTTGAAACCATTTTAAAAAATTATTTTTAATAAGCGTGGATTTTTAATGAATATTTGAAACAATTTTAAAAATTATTTTTAATAAGCGTGGATTTTTAAAGAATATTTGAAAAACTATTTTAAAAATTATTTTTAATAAGCGTGGATTTTTAAAGAATATTTGAAAAACAATTTTAAAAATTATTTTTAATAAGCGTGGATTTTTAAAGAATATTTGAAACAATTTTAAAAATTATTTTTAATAAGCGTGGATTTTTAAAGAATATTTGAAACAATTTTAAAAATTATTTTTAATAAGCGTGGATTTTTAAAGAATATTTGAAAAACAATTTTAAAAATTATTTTTAATAAGCGTGGATTTTTAAAGAATATTTGAAAAACAATTTTAAAAATTATTTTTAATAAGCGTGGATTTTTAAAGAATATTTGAAAAACAATTTTAAAAATTATTTTTAATAAGCGTGGATTTTTAAAGAATATTTGAAAAACAATTTTAAAAATTATTTTTAATAAGCGTGGATTTTTAAAGAATATTTGAAAAACAATTTTAAAAATTATTTTTAATAAGCGTGGATTTTTAAAGAATATTTGAAAAACAATTTTAAAAATTATTTTTAATAAGCGTGGATTTTTAAAGAATATTTGAAAAACAATTTTAAAAATTATTTTTAATAAGCGTGGATTTTTAAAGAATATTTGAAAAACAATTTTAAAAATTATTTTTAATAAGCGTGGATTTTTAAAGAATATTTGAAAAACAATTTTAAAAATTATTTTTAATAAGCGTGGATTTTTAAAGAATATTTGAAAAACAATTTTAAAAATTATTTTTAATAAGCGTGGATTTTTAAAGAACATTTGAAAAAGAAATTACAAATTATTTTTAATAAGCGTGGATTTTTAAAGAACATTTGAAAAAGAAATTACAAATTATTTTTAATAAGCGTGGATTTTTAAAGAATATTTGAAAAAGAAATTACAAATTATTTTTAATAAGCGTGGATTTTTAAAGAACATTTGAAAAAGAAATTACAAATTATTTTTAATAAGCGTGGATTTTTAAAGAATATTTGAAAAAGAAATTACAAATTATTTTTAATAAGCGTGGATTTTTAAAGAACATTTGAAAAAGAAATTACAAATTATTTTTAATAAGCGTGGATTTTTAAAGAACATTTGAAAAAGAATTTACAAATTATTTTTAATAAGCGTGGATTTTTAAAGAACATTTGAAAAAGAAATTACAAATTATTTTTAATAAGCGTGGATTTTTAAAGAACATTTGAAAAAGAATTTACAAATTATTTTTAATAAGCGTGGATTTTTAAAGAACATTTGAAAAAGAATTTACAAATTATTTTTAATAAGCGTGGATTTTTAAAGAATATTTGAAACAATTTTAACAATTATTTTTAATAAGCGTGGATTTTTAAAGAATATTTGAAACAATTTTAAAAATTATTTTTAATAAGCGTGGATTTTTAAAGTTGGACTGCAGAATTTTACATCTTTGTGTTTATTTCAGCTCTAGTCCATATTTTGTTGTATTCAAGTATTTGAATAACAACAAAATGTTTTACAGTGGATATGAAATTGATTAGTTGCGGGCGGAGGGTGGGTAATACTATAGTTTCAGTTGTCACCAAACAACTTCATCAGTTCCCTTTTCCGCCGACTCTGTATCGATAAACAGGTCAATAAGCCCATCCAGCAAATTAAACAAAATGAGAAAATTGCTGTATGGCCCTAAAGCTGATTACCCTACAATTTGAGTCGAACTAAAGAATTTCATATCCACCACTGTTTTTATGTCGTCTTTGCTTTGCAAAGAATGCGAACATATGAGTGTTGCTTCAATAAGCGGGGGTAAAACAACGAGAAAGTTGTTGTTTTTGCATTACGCATTGATCAACAAGGCCGTGCTGATGCCTATTATTGTTGTTGGCGTTTTTTTATTGTTGGACTGCAGAATTTTACATCTTTGTGTTTATTTCAGCTCTAGTCCATATTTTGTTGTATTCAAGTATTTGAATAACAACAAAATGTTTTACAGTGGATATGAAATTGATTAGTTGCGGGCGGAGGGTGGGGAATACTATAGTTTCAGTTGTCACCAAACAACTTCATCAGTTCCCTTTTCCGCCGACTCTGTATCGATAAACAGGTCAATAAGCCCATCCAGCAATTCTTTAGTTCGACTCAAATTGTAGGGTAATCAGCTTTAGGGCCATACAGCAATTTTCTCATTTTGTTTAATTTGCTGGATGTGCTTATTGACCTGTTTATCGATACAGAGTCGGCGGAAAAGGGAACTGATGAAGTTGTTTGGTGACAACTGAAACTATAGTATTCCCCTCCCTCCGCCCGCAACTAATCAATTTCATATCCACTGTAAAACATTTTGTTGTTATTCAAATACTTGAATACAACAAAATATGGACTAGAGCTGAAATAAACACAAAGATGTGGATTTTTAAAGAATATTTGAAACAATTTTAAAAATTATTTTTAATAAGCGTGGATTTTTAAAGAATATTTGAAACAATTTTAAAAATTATTTTTAATAAGCGTGGATTTTTAAAGAATATTTGAAACAATTTTAAAAATTATTTTTAATAAGCGTGGATTTTTAAAGAATATTTGAAACAATTTTAAAAATTATTTTTAATAAGCGTGGATTTTTAAAGAATATTTGAAACAATTTTAAAAATTATTTTTAATAAGCGTGGATTTTTAAAGAATATTTGAAACAATTTTAAAAATTATTTTTAATAAGCGTGGATTTTTAAAGAATATTTGAAACAATTTTAAAAATTATTTTTAATAAGCGTGGATTTTTAAAGAATATTTGAAACAATTTTAAAAATTATTTTTAATAAGCGTGGATTTTTAAAGAATATTTGAAACAATTTTAAAAATTATTTTTAATAAGCGTGGATTTTTAAAGAATATTTGAAACAATTTTAAAAATTATTTTTAATAAGCGTGGATTTTTAAAGAATATTTGAAACAATTTTAAAAATTATTTTTAATAAGCGTGGATTTTTAAAGAATATTTGAAACAATTTTAAAAATTATTTTTAATAAGCGTGGATTTTTAAAGAATATTTGAAACAATTTTAAAAATTATTTTTAATAAGCGTGGATTTTTAAAGAATATTTGAAACAATTTTAAAAATTATTTTTAATAAGCGTGGATTTTTAAAGAATATTTGAAACAATTTTAAAAATTATTTTTAATAAGCGTGGATTTTTAAAGAATATTTGAAACAATTTTAAAAATTATTTTTAATAAGCGTGGATTTTTAAAGAATATTTGAAACAATTTTAAAAATTATTTTTAATAAGCGTGGATTTTTAAAGAATATTTGAAACAATTTTAAAAATTATTTTTAATAAGCGTGGATTTTTAAAGAATATTTGAAACAATTTTAAAAATTATTTTTAATAAGCGTGGATTTTTAAAGAATATTTGAAACAATTTTAAAAATTATTTTTAATAAGCGTGGATTTTTAAAGAATATTTGAAACAATTTTAAAAATTATTTTTAATAAGCGTGGATTTTTAAAGAATATTTGAAACAATTTTAAAAATTATTTTTAATAAGCGTGGATTTTTAAAGAATATTTGAAACAATTTTAAAAATTATTTTTAATAAGCGTGGATTTTTAAAGAATATTTGAAACAATTTTAAAAATTATTTTTAATAAGCGTGGATTTTTAAAGAATATTTGAAACAATTTTAAAAATTATTTTTAATAAGCGTGGATTTTTAAAGAATATTTGAAACAATTTTAAAAATTATTTTTAATAAGCGTGGATTTTTAAAGAATATTTGAAACAATTTTAAAAATTATTTTTAATAAGCGTGGATTTTTAAAGAATGTTTGAAAAAAATTAAAAATTATTTTTAATAAGCGTGGATTTTTAAAGAATATTTGAAATAATTTTAAAAATTATTTTTAATAAGCGTGGATTTTTAAAGAATATTTGAAACAATTTTAAAAATTATTTTTAATAAGCGTGGATTTTTAAAGAATATTTGAAACAATTTTAAAAATTATTTTTAATAAGCGTGGATTTTTAAAGAATATTTGAAACAATTTTAAAAATTATTTTTAATAAGCGTGGATTTTTAAAGAATATTTGAAACAATTTTAAAATTTATTTTTAATAAGCGTGGATTTTTAAAGAATATTTGAAACAATTTTAAAAATTATTTTTAATAAGCGTGGATTTTTAAAGAATATTTGAAACAATTTTAAAAATTATTTTTAATAAGCGTGGATTTTTAAAGAATATTTGAAACAATTTTAAAAATTATTTTTAATAAGCGTGGATTTTTAAAGAATATTTGAAACAATTTTAAAAATTATTTTTAATAAGCGTGGATTTTTAAAGAATATTTGAAACAATTTTAAAAATTATTTTTAATAAGCGTGGATTTTTAAAGAATATTTGAAACAATTTTAAAATTTATTTTTAATAAGCGTGGATTTTTAAAGAATATTTGAAACAATTTTAAAAATTATTTTTAATAAGCGTGGATTTTTAAAGAATATTTGAAACAATTTTAAAAATTATTTTTAATAAGCGTGGATTTTTAAAGAATATTTGAAACAATTTTAAAAATTATTTTTAATAAGCGTGGATTTTTAAAGAATATTTGAAACAATTTTAAAAATTATTTTTAATAAGCGTGGATTTTTAAAGAATATTTGAAAAAAAAAATTCAAAATTTTTTTTAATAATCGTGGATTTTTAAAGAATATTTGAAAAAAAATTAAAAATTATTTTTAATAATCGTGGATTTTTAAAGAATATTTGAAAAAAAAAAAATTAAAAAATATTTTTAATAATCGTCGATTTTTAAAGAATATTTGAAAAAAAATTAAAAATTATTTTTAATAATCGTGGATTTTTAAAGAATATTTGAAAAAAATTTAAAAATTATTTTTAATGAGCGTGGATTTTTGAATAATATTTGAAAAAAAATAAAAATTATTTTTAATGAGCGTGGATTTTTGAATAATATTTGAAAAAAAATAAAAATTATTTTTAATGAGAGTGGATTTTTAAATAATAAAAAAAATAAATAAATAAAAATTATTTTTAATAAACGTGGATTTTTAAAAAATATTGAACAAAATTTAAAAATTAATTTTAAAAAGTGTTGATTTTCGATAAGTTTTGAAACAATTTAAAAAGCGTGGATTTTTAAAGAATATTGAAATAAATTAAAAACTTTATTTTGAATAATCCTGGGTTTGTAAAAAACATCCGTGGAACATGTTTACTTAATATGCACCCAACATCCATAAAAGAAGGTGACTTAATAGTCTTTCATTTTCTCTAGAAGAAGACTTCTTAATAGTTGTTCATTTTCCTTAGAAGAACATGACTTTTCTTATTTAAGTCAATACTATTCGCATTCCAGCTTTCCTGCAATATTTACATATGTAAATGTTTGCCTCAATATTGACCAAGTTTTGCAATGGAACACACACATAGCCTGATCAGGGGTATCTGATGGCCTATTCAAACATTCTTTTGTAGTTTTCATTTTTGCTTTACATTTCCAACCATTTCCTGTTTTCGTCTCCTTCTCTGTACACAGAAATTGGCATTTGAATGTAAATATTTTGTGGAAATATGAAAATGTCATGTGTATTTACTCGATTCATGACGTTCCATTCATAGCCCGACATGACGATGACAATGGCATGTACATGACTTTCCCGAACATCGTTGATGATAATGACGATGTTGGGTGTTATTTGGGTAATTGACCCTTTACAGAGAGTAAAAAAATCAATAATGACACAACAGCAACAAATTTAAAGTTTTCTTCTTTTTTATTTTTGCGAATACGAATTAAGAAGCATTGAATGGAATACTGAAAAATGGAAAAAAAATATTAATTAAAGCTAAGAAAAGTAAAATAATGAAAATACTTTAAAGTGCAAGTTTTCAATCTCAATAATGCAATTATGTTTGTTTTTCCGACCGACCATTTAAGAATTGGTAAATACCTGAAAGTTAGTAAGGTATTGTAAAGCGTAGTCTAATGGCAAAGTAACCGCAACTTATTTTCTTTAAAGTTAGCTGTAGGTGAATGGATGACTATAAAATCGCCCTCTTATATGGAAGAGGTTTTTCATTAATCCTCGACTATTAAAAACAATTTTTTAATTGTTTTTCCAATATTCTTTAAAAATCCGCGCTTATTAAAAATAATTTTTAAATTGTTTTTCCAATATTCTTTAAAAATCCGCGCTTATTAAAAATAATTTTTAAATTGTTTTTCCAATATTCTTTAAAAATCCGCGCTTATTAAAAATAATTTTTAAATTGTTTTTCCAATATTCTTTAAAAATCCACGCTTATTAAAAATAATTTTTAAATTGTTTTTCCAATATTCTTTAAAAATCCACGCTTATTAAAAATAATTTTTAAATTGTTTTTCCAATATTCTTTAAAAATCCACGCTTATTAAAAATAATTTTTAAATTGTTTTTCCAAAATTCTTTAAAAATCCACGCTTATTAAAAATAATTTTTAAAATTGTTTCAAATATTCTTTAAAAATCCACGCTTATTAAAAATAATTTTTAAACTTGTTTCAAATATTCTTTAAAAATCCACGCTTATTAAAAATAATTGTTAAAATTGTTTCAAATATTCTTTAAAAATCCACGCTTATTAAAAATAATTGTTAAAATTGTTTCAAATATTCTTTAAAAATCCACGCTTATTAAAAATAATTTTTTAAATTGTTTCAAATATTCTTTAAAAATCCACGCTTATTAAAAATAATTTTTAAAATTGTTTCAAATATTCTTTAAAAATCCACGCTTATTAAAAATAATTTTTAAAATTGTTTCAAATATTCTTTAAAAATCCACGCTTATTAAAAATAATTTTTAAAATTGTTTCAAATATTCTTTAAAAATCCACGCTTATTAAAAATAATTTTTAAAATTGTTTCAAATATTCTTTAAAAATCCACGCTTATTAAAAATAATTTTTAAAATTGTTTCAAATATTCTTTAAAAATCCACGCTTATTAAAAATAATTTTTAAAATTGTTTCAAATATTCTTTAAAAATCCACGCTTATTAAAAATAATTTTTAAAATTGTTTCAAATATTCTTTAAAAATCCACGCTTATTAAAAATAATTTTTAAAATTGTTTCAAATATTCTTTAAAAATCCACGCTTATTAAAAATAATTTTTAAAATTGTTTCAAATATTCTTTAAAAATCCACGCTTATTAAAAATAATTTTTAAAATTGTTTCAAATATTCTTTAAAAATCCACGCTTATTAAAAATAATTTTTAAAATTGTTTCAAATATTCTTTAAAAATCCACGCTTATTAAAAATAATTTTTAAAATTGTTTCAAATATTCTTTAAAAATCCACGCTTATTAAAAATAATTTTTAAAATTGTTTCAAATATTCTTTAAAAATCCACGGTTATTAAAAATAATTTTTAAAATTGTTTCAAATATTCTTTAAAAATCCACGCTTATTAAAAATAATTTTTAAAATTGTTTCAAATATTCTTTAAAAATCCACGCTTATTAAAAATAATTTTTAAAATTGTTTCAAATATTCTTTAAAAATCCACGCTTATTAAAAATAATTTTTAAAATTGTTTCAAATATTCTTTAAAAACCCACGCTTATTAAAAATAATTTTTAAAATTGTTTCAAATATTCTTTAAAAATGCACGCTTATTAAAAATAATTTTTAAAATTGTTTCAAATATTCGTTAAAAATCCACGCTTTTTAAAAATAATTTTTAAAATTGTTTCAAATATTCTTTAAAAATCCACGCTTATTAAAAATAATTTTTAAAATTGTTTCAAATATTCTTTAAAAATCCACGCTTATTAAAAATAATTTTTAAAATTGTTTCAAATATTCTTAAAAATCCACGCTTATTAAAAATAATGTTTAAAATTGTTTCAAATATTCTTTAAAAATCCACGCTTTTTAAAAATAATTTTTAAAATTGTTTCAAATATTCTTTAAAAATCCACGCTTATTAAAAATAATTTTTAAAATTGTTTCAAATATTTTTTAAAAATCCACGCTTATTAAAAATAATTTTTAAAATTGTTTCAAATATTCTTTAAAAATCCACGCTTATTAAAAATAATTTTTAAAATTGTTTCAAATATTCTTTAAAAATCCACGCTTATTAAAAATAATTTTTAAAATTGTTTCAAATATTCTTTAAAAATCCACGCTTATTAAAAATAATTTTTAAAATTGTTTCAAATATTCTTTAAAAATCCACGCTTATTAAAAATAATTTTTAAAATTGTTTCAAATATTCTTTAAAAATCCACGCTTATTAAAAATAATTTTTAAAATTGTTTCAAATATTCTTTAAAAATCCACGCTTATTAAAAATAATGTTTAAAATTGTTTCAAATATTCTTTAAAAATCCACGCTTATTAAAAATAATGTTTAAAATTGTTTCAAATATTCTTTAAAAATCCACGCTTATTAAAAATAATGTTTAAGATTGTTTCAAATATTCTTTAAAAATCCACGCTTATTAAAAATAATGTTTAAAATTGTTTCAAATATTCTTTAAAAATCCACGCTTATTAAAAATAATGTTTAAAATTGTTTCAAATATTCTTTAAAAATCCACGCTTATTAAAAATAATGTTTAAAATTGTTTCAAATATTCTTTAAAAATCCACGCTTATTAAAAATATTTTTTAAAATTGTTTAAAATATTCTTTAAAAATCCACGCTTATTAAAAATAAATTTAAAATTGTTTCAAATATTCTTTAAAAATCCACGCTTATTAAAAATAAATTTAAAATTGCTTCAAATATTCTTTAAAAATCCACGCTTATTAAAAATTAATTTAAAATTGTTTCAAATATTCTTTAAAAATCCACGCTTATTAAAAATTAATTTAAAATTGTTTCAAATATTCTTTAAAAATCCACGCTTATTAAAAATTAATTTAAAATTGTTTCAAATATTCTTTAAAAATCCACGCTTATTAAAAATTAATTTAAAATTGTTTCAAATATTCTTTAAAAATCCACGCTTATTAAAAATTAATTTAAAATTGTTTCAAATATTCTTTAAAAATCCACGCTTATTAAAAATTAATTTAAAATTGTTTCAAATATTCTTTAAAAATCCACGCTTATTAAAAATTAATTTAAAATTGTTTCAAATATTCTTTAAAAATCCACGCTTATTAAAAATTAATTTAAAATTGTTTCAAATATTCTTTAAAAATCCACGCTTATTAAAAATTAATTTAAAATTGTTTCAAATATTCTTTAAAAATCCACGCTTATTAAAAATTAATTTAAAATTGTTTCAAATATTCTTTAAAAATCCACGCTTATTAAAAATTAATTTAAAATTGTTTCAAATATTCTTTAAAAATCCACGCTTATTAAAAATTAATTTAAAATTGTTTCAAATATTCTTTAAAAATCCACGCTTATTAAAAATTAATTTAAAATTGTTTCAAATATTCTTTAAAAATCCACGCTTATTAAAAATTAATTTAAAATTGTTTCAAATATTCTTTAAAAATCCACGCTTATTAAAAATTAATTTAAAATTGTTTCAAATATTCTTTAAAAATCCACGCTTATTAAAAATTAATTTAAAATTGTTTCAAATATTCTTTAAAAATCCACGCTTATTAAAAATTAATTTAAAATTGTTTCAAATATTCTTTAAAAATGCACGCTTATTAAAAATTAATTTAAAATTGTTTCAAATATTCTTTAAAAATGCACGCTTATTAAAAATTAATTTAAAATTGTTTCAAATATTCTTTAAAAATCCACGCTTATTAAAAATTAATTTAAAATTGTTTCAAATATTCTTTAAAAATCCACGCTTATTAAAAATTAATTTAAAATTGTTTCAAATATTCTTTAAAAATGCACGCTTATTAAAAATTAATTTAAAATTGTTTCAAATATTCTTTAAAAATCCACGCTTATTAAAAATTAATTTAAAATTGTTTCAAATATTCTTTAAAAATTCACGCTTATTAAAAATAATTTTTAAAATTGTTTCAAATATTCTTTAAAAATCCACGCTTATTAAAAATAATTTTTAAAATTGTTTCAAATATTCTTTAAAAATCCACGCTTATTAAAAATAATTTTTAAAATTGTTTCAAATATTCTTTAAAAATCCACGCTTATTAAAAATAATTTTTAAAATTGTTTCAAATATTATTTAAAAATCCACGCTTATTAAAAATAATTTTTAAATTTGTTTCAAATATTCTTTAAAAATCCACGCTTATTAAAAATAATTTTTAAAATTGTTTCAAATATTCTTTAAAAATCCACGCTTATTAAAAATTAATTTAAAATTGTTTCAAATATTCTTTAATAATCCACGCTTATTAAAAATTAATTTAAAATTGTTTCAAATATTCTTTAAAAATCCACGCTTATTAAAAATAATTTTTAAAATTGTTTCAAATATTCTTTAAAAATCCACGCTTATTAAAAATAATTTTTAAAATTGTTTCAAATATTCTTTAAAAATCCACGCTTATTAAAAATAATTTTTAAAATTGTTTCAAATATTCTTTAAAAATACACGCTTATTAAAAATAATTTCTAAAATTGTTTCAAATATTCTTTAAAAATCCAGGCTTATTCAAAAATATTTTTTCATTTTTTTTAATATTCTTTAAAAATCCGTGCTTATTAAAAATAATTTGTTAAATTTTCTTTAGAAATTGAGTGGCTATTAAAAAGCATTCTTCTATGAAAACTGGGCGCTTTGAACCCCTTTTACTGGAGCGTATTATATTTGTCCATATCTAAATCACTCATACGCCGATGAACCCCTCTTAATACATTTAAAATTACTCATACGCCCTAGGGTGCCAGTATTAATAAAACTTATTTTGTTTTTAAGTAAAGAATTGATTTCTGAAACAGAAACCCTTCTCTCCAACATTGTTTATTATTATGTATCCTTCTTTATATGCAACTGCATTCAGGGAGCCACAATGTGTTGTATAAATTGTGTTGAAAATATAATGGCATGATGTTGGTTTCCTGAAAGGAAACAAAAGCGCAACAAAACAAAAAAAATGAAGATGAAAACAAAAATGAGCTTAAGAACCCAACCCAACAAATAAACTCAATACCAGTTATTTTCTGCACTTTCTGTTGCTGTTGTTGTTTTGTTCAATTGCAGTGTACGTTCCCTACTTTTTTTTACTTTTAACACATTGTTCGATTATAGATGAGTGGCTGGTTCCAATGATCAAAGGCATAGAGTGATAAATGCGTTTGGAAACTTTAGCTGGAACAGTTTATTTTTTATTATTTTCAAATAAATTTCAAAAAATATTTGTTAACCTCTTTGTCATTTTACCCCATTGCCATAAATTATATAAAGTTTAGCCTGTAGCCGTTGCAGCCATAAGTTAACCCCTCAACACAATGCCAATTATCCACGGCTGATTGATTGATATGATTGTTGCCCATTAAATCGGTCAAGTACGTTCAATGGTCGGCTATAGCGTGGAGGTTTGAACAATTTCCGTCTTGGTTAGTTATTTAATTTAACAACACATGGCAAATGGATAGTTCGGAAATATTTAAAAAAAAAATTAAAAATATTTAAAGCATAACTAGTTCCTGAATATGGATTCCAAAGAAAATACGCCCTATTGAGCAAAGTGCGTAAATAAAGGATAAAAGCCTTTTTCCTTTTTGCCATCCAATAATCTATCAATCGTATGCCAAATATTTGTATAATATTCTTTTGCAAAATTTTCAATAAATGATTTCAATTGTGTCAATTTTTATTTCAAGTATTTTCTTTTCTTAAAAGAGTTTGCAATATGAAGCAGAAGAAGGGCGTCTGGAACAATTCCTACACATTTATATGTTAATAGACGTTTATATTTCAACAATGTAGTTTTTTTTGGCAAAATAAAACAAAATATGCACTTCAATGTGTGCAGAAATGAAACACATTTCGCTTTTCGCACCCCTTTATGAATTTAGAACGCTTTGCTGGTGGTGTTAGTCGAAAAATATTCTTAACGGTTGCATTGCAATTTAGTCTTGAAAATACGAGGACAGTGGTTATGAATTTAGGAATGGAAATTTCTTTAAAATAATGTTCTAAAATATTCTTTAAAAATCCACGCTTATTAAAATAAATTTTAAAAATATTCTTTAAAAATCCACGCTTATTAAAATAAATTTTAAAAATATTCTTTAAAAATCCACGCTTATTAAAATAAATTTTAAAAATATTCTTTAAAAATCCACGCTTATTAAAATAAATTTTAAAAATATTCTTTAAAAATCCACGCTTATTAAAATAAATTTTAAAAATATTCTTTAAAAATCCACGCTTATTAAAATAAATTTTAAAAATATTCTTTAAAAATCCACGCTTATTAAAATAAATTTTAAAAATATTCTTTAAAAATCCACGCTTATTAAAATAAATTTTAAAAATATTCTTTAAAAATCCACGCTTATTAAAATAAATTTTAAAAATATTCTTTAAAAATCCACGCTTATTAAAATAAATTTTAAAAATATTCTTTAAAAATCCACGCTTATTAAAATAAATTTTAAAAATATTCTTTAAAAATCCACGCTTATTAAAATAAATTTTAAAAATATTCTTTAAAAATCCACGCTTATTAAAATAAATTTTAAAAATATTCTTTAAAAATCCACGCTTATTAAAATAAATTTTAAAAATATTCTTTAAAAATCCACGCTTATTAAAATAAATTTTAAAAATATTCTTTAAAAATCCACGCTTATTAAAATAAATTTTAAAAATATTCTTTAAAAATCCACGCTTATTAAAATAAATTTTAAAAATATTCTTTAAAAATCCACGCTTATTAAAATAAATTTTAAAAATATTGTTTAAAAATCCACGCTTATTAAAATAAATTTTAAAATATTGTTTAAAAATCCACGCTTATTAAAATAAATTTTAAAAATGTTGTTTAAAATCCACGCTTATTAAAATAAATTTTAAAAATATTCTTTAAAAATCCACGCTTATTAAAATAAATTTTAAAAATATTCTTTAAAAATCCACGCTTATTAAAATTAATTTTAAAAATATTCTTTAAAAATCCACGCTTATTAAAATTAATTTTAAAAATATTCTTTAAAAATCCACGCTTATTAAAATTAATTTTAAAAATATTCTTTAAAAATCCACGCTTATTAAAATTAATTTTAAAAATATTCTTTAAAAAATCCACGCTTATTAAAATTAATTTTAAAAATATTCTTTAAAAATCCACGCTTATTAAAATTAATTTTTAAAATATTCTTTAAAAATCCACGCTTATTAAAACTAATTTTTTAAAATATTCTTTAAAAATCCACGCTTATTAAAAATAAATTTTAAAAATATTCTTTAAAAATCCACGCTTATTAAAATAAATTTTAAAAATATTCTTTAAAAATCCACGCTTATTAAAATAAATTTTAAAAATATTCTTTAAAAATCCACGCTTATTAAAATAAATTTTAAAAATATTCTTTAAAAATCCACGCTTATTAAAATAAATTTTAAAAATATTCTTTAAAAATCCACGCTTATTAAAATAAATTTTAAAAATATTCTTTAAAAATCCACGCTTATTAAAATAAATTTTAAAAATATTCTTTAAAAATCCACGCTTATTAAAATAAATTTTAAAAATATTCTTTAAAAATCCACGCTTATTAAAATAAATTTTAAAAATATTCTTTAAAAATCCACGCTTATTAAAATAAATTTTAAAAATATTCTTTAAAAATCCACGCTTATTAAAATAAATTGTTGGCTTTGTATTGTTGGACTGCAAAATAATACTTGTTGTGTATTTATTTCAGCTATAGTCCATATTTTGTTGCTTCAAAATTTGAAGAAACAAAATGTTTAACAGTGGATAATGAAATTGATTACTACGAGCGGAGGCAGAGAATACTATAGTTTCGGAAGCAGCCAAACTTCCTCATCATTTAGGAGGATACAGAAAATTTCTCGTTCTGTTTAATTTTCTGGTCACTCTTATTGACCTGTTTATCGACACCGAGTCAGCGGTTAAGAGAACTGATGAGGAAGTTTGGCTGCTTCCGAAACTATAGTATTCTCTGCCTCCGCTCGTAGTAATCAATTTCATTATCCACTGTTAAACATTTTGTTTCTTCAAATTTTGAAGCAACAAAATATGGACTATAGCTGAAATAAATACACAACAAGTATTATTTTGCAGTCCAACAATACAAAGCCAACAACAATAACAGGCAATCAGCACGGCCTTACTTGTTGACTACGCATAAAGCAAAAACAACATTTTGTTGTGATCTCTGCTTACTGCAAACAACACTACTTATGCTTGTCTTCTTTGCGATGCAAAGACAACATAAAAAACAGTAGTGGGTATATGATTTTGATTATTCTGACTCAATTGTGCGGTCAACAGATTTAGGAGGATACAGAAAATTTCTCGTTCTGTTTAATTTTCTGGCCACTCTTATTGACCTGTTTATCGACACCGAGTCAGCGGTTAAGAGAACTGATGAGGAAGTTTGGCTGCTTCCGAAACTATAGTATTCTCTGCCTCCGCTCGTAGTAATCAATTTCATTATCCACTGTTAAACATTTTGTTTCTTCAAATTTTGAAGCAACAAAATATGGACTATAGCTGAAATAAATACACAACAAGTATTATTTTGCAGTCCAACAATACAAAGCCAACAACAATAACAGGCAATCAGCACGGCCTTACTTGTTGACTACGCATAAAGCAAAAACAACATTTTGTTGTGATCTCTGCTTACTGCAAACAACACTACTTATGCTTGTCTTCTTTGCGATGCAAAGACAGCATAAAAAACAGTAGTGGGTATATGATTTTGATTATTCTGACTCAATTGTGCGGTCAACAGATTTAGGAGGATACAGAAAATTTCTCGTTCTGTTTAATTTTCTGGCCACTCTTATTGACCTGTTTATCGACACCGAGTCAGCGGTTAAGAGAACTGATGAGGAAGTTTGGCTGCTTCCGAAACTATAGTATTCTCTGCCTCCGCTCGTAGTAATCAATTTCATTATCCACTGTTAAACATTTTGTTTCTTCAAATTTTGAAGCAACAAAATATGGACTATAGCTGAAATAAATACACAACATTAAAATAAATTTTAAAAATATTCTTTAAAAATCCACGCTTATTAAAATAAATTTTAAAAATATTCTTTAAAAATCCACGCTTATTAAAATAAATTTTAAAAATATTCTTTAAAAATCCACGCTTATTAAAATAAATTTTAAAAATATTCTTTAAAAATCCACGCTTATTAAAATAAATTTTAAAAATATTCTTTAAAAATCCACGCTTATTAAAATAAATTTTAAAAATATTCTTTAAAAATCCACGCTTATTAAAATAAATTTTAAAAATATTCTTTAAAAATCCACGCTTATTAAAATAAATTTTAAAAATATTCTTTAAAAATCCACGCTTATTAAAATAAATTTTAAAAATATTCTTTAAAAATCCACGCTTATTAAAATAAATTTTAAAAATATTCTTTAAAAATCCACGCTTATTAAAATAAATTTTAAAAATATTCCTTAAAAATCCACGCTTATTAAAATAAATTTTAAAAATATTCTTTAAAAATCCACGCTTATTAAAATAAATTTTAAAAATATTCTTTAAAAATCCACGCTTATTAAAATAAATTTTAAAAATATTCCTTAAAAATCCACGCTTATTAAAATAAATTTTAAAAATACTCTTTAAAAATCCACGCTTATTAAAATAAATTTTAAAAATATTCTTTAAAAATCCACACTTATTAAAACTAATTTAAAAAATATTCTTTAAAAATCCACGCTTATTAAAACTAATTTAAAAAATATTCTTTAAAAATCCACGCTTATTAAAATAAATTTTAAAAATATTCTTTAAAAATCCACGCTTATTAAAATAAATTTTAAAACTAATCTTTAAAAATCCACGCTTATTAAAATAAATTTTAAAAATATTCTTTAAAAATCCACGCTTATTAAAATAAATTTTAAAAATATTCTTTAAAAATCCACGCTTATTAAAATAAATTTTAAAAATATTCTTTAAAAATCCACGCTTATTAAAATAAATTTTAAAAATATTCTTTAAAAATCCACGCTTATTAAAATAAATTTTAAAAATATTCTTTAAAAATCCACGCTTATTAAAATAAATTTTAAAAATATTCTTTAGAAATCCACGCTTATTCAAATAAATTTTAAAAATATTCTTTAAAAATCCACGCTTATTAAAATTAATTTTAAAAATAGTCTCTAAAAATCCACGCTTATTAAAATAAATTTTAAAAATATTCTTTAAAAATCCACGCTTATTAAAATAAATTTTAAAAATATTCTTTAAAAATCCACGCTTATTAAAATAAATTTTAAAAATATTCTTTAAAAATCCACGCTTATTAAAATAAATTTTAAAAATATTCTTTAAAAATCCACGCTTATTAAAATAAATTTTAAAAATATTCTTTAAAAATCCACGCTTATTAAAATAAATTTTAAAAATATTCTTTAAAAATCCACGCTTATTAAAATAAATTTTAAAAATATTCTTTAAAAATCCACGCTTATTAAAATTAATTTTAAAAATATTCTTTAAAAATCCACGCTTATTAAAAATAATTTTAAAAATATTCTTTAAAAATCCACGCTTATTAAAATTAATTTTAAAAATATTCTTTAAAAATCCACGCTTATTAAAATAAATTTTAAAAATATTCTTTAAAAATCCACGCTTATTAAAATAAATTTTAAAACTATTCTTTAAAAATCCACGCTTATTAAAATAAATTTTAAAAATATTCTTTAAAAATCCACGCTTATTAAAATAAATTTTAAAAATATTCTTTAAAAATCCACGCTTATTAAAATAAATTTTAAAAATATTCTTTAAAAATCCACGCTTATTAAAATAAATTTTAAAAATATTCTTTAAAAATCCACGCTTATTAAAATAAATTTTAAAAATATTCTTTAAAAATCCACGCTTATTAAAATAAATTTTAAAAATATTTTTTAAAAATCCACGCTTATTAAAATAAATTTTAAAAATATTCTTTAAAAATCCACGCTTATTAAAACTAATTTTTTAAAATATTCTTTAAAAATCCACGCTTATTAAAACTAATTTTTGAAAATATTCTTTAAAAATCCACGCTTATTAAAACTAATTTTGAAAATATTCTTTAAAAACCCACGCTTATTAAAATTAATTTTAAAATATTCTTTAAAAATCCACGCTTATTAAAATTAATTTTAAAAATATTCTTTAAAAATCCACGCTTATTAAAATTAATTTTAAAAATATTCTTTAAAAATCCACGCTTATTAAAATTAATTTTAAAAATATTCTTTAAAAATCCACGCTTATTTAAAATAATTTTAAAAATATTCTTTAAAAATCCACGCTTATTAAAATAAATTTTAAAAATATTCTTTAAAAATCCACGCTTATTAAAATAAATTTTAAAAATATTCTTTAAAAATCCACGCTTATTAAAATAAATTTTAAAAATATTTTTTAAAAATCCACGCTTATTAAAATAAATTTTAAAAATATTCTTTAAAAAATCCACGCTTATTAAAACTAATTTTTAAAATATTCTTTAAAAATCCACGCTTATTAAAACTAATTTTTGAAAATATTCTTTAAAAATCCACGCTTATTAAAACTAATTTTGAAAATATTCTTTAAAAACCCACGCTTATTAAAATTAATTTTAAAAATATTCTTTAAAAATCCACGCTTATTAAAATTAATTTTAAAAATATTCTTTAAAAATCCACGCTTATTAAAATTAATTTTAAAAATATTCTTTAAAAATCCACGCTTATTAAAATTAATTTTAAAAATATTCTTTAAAAATCCACGCTTATTTAAAATAATTTTAAAAATATTCTTTAAAAATCCACGCTTATTAAAATAAATTTTAAAAATATTCTTTAAAAATCCACGCTTATTAAAATAAATTTTAAAAATATTCTTTAAAAATCCACGCTTATTAAAATAAATTTTAAAAATATTTTTTAAAAATCCACGCTTATTAAAATAAATTTTAAAAATATTCTTTAAAAATCCACGCTTATTAAAACTAATTTTTTAAAATATTCTTTAAAAATCCACGCTTATTAAAACTAATTTTTGAAAATATTCTTTAAAAATCCACGCTTATTAAAACTAATTTTGAAAATATTCTTTAAAAACCCACGCTTATTAAAATTAATTTTAAAAATATTCTTTAAAAATCCACGCTTATTAAAATTAATTTTAAAAATATTCTTTAAAAATCCACGCTTATTAAAATTAATTTTAAAAATATTCTTTAAAAATCCACGCTTATTAAAATTAATTTTAAAAATATTCTTTAAAAATCCACGCTTATTTAAAATAATTTTAAAAATATTCTTTAAAAATCCACGCTTATTAAAAATAATTTTAAAAATATTCTTTAAAAATCCACGCTTATTAAAAATAATTTTAAAAATATTCTTTAAAAATCCACGCTTATTAAAAATAATTTTAAAAATATTCTTTAAAAATCCACGCTTATTAAAATTAATTTTAAAAATATTCTTTAAAAATCCACGCTTATTAAAATTAATTTTAAAAATATTCTTTAAAAATCCACGCTTATTAAAATTAATTTTAAAAATATTCTTTAAAAATCCACGCTTATTAAAAATAATTTTAAAAATATTCTTTAAAAATCCACGCTTATTAAAAATAATTTTAAAAATATTCTTTAAAAATCCACTCTTATTAAAATTAATTTTAAAAATATTCTTTAAAAATCCACGCTTATTAAAATTAATTTTAAAAATTTTCTTTAAAAATCCACGCTTATTAAAATTAATTTTAAAAATATTCTTTAAAAATCCACGCTTATTAAAATTAATTTTAAAAATATTCTTTAAAAATCCACGCTTATTAAAAATAATTTTAAAAATATTCTTTAAAAATCCACGCTTATTAAAACTAATTTTTTAAAATATTCTTTAAAAATCCACGCTTATTAAAAGTAATTTTTTAAAATATTCTTTAAAAATCCACGCTTATTAAAACTAATTTTTTAAAATATTCTTTAAAAATCCACGCTTATTAAAACTAATTTTTTTAAAATATTCTTTAAAAATCCACGCTTATTAAAACTATTTTTTTAAAATAATCTTTAAAAATCCACGCTTATTAAAAAAAAAATTAAAAAAAAAAATCAAAAAATCCACGCTTGTTAAAAATATTTTTTAAGATATTCTTTAAAAATCCACGATTATTAAAACTACTTTTTAAAACATTCTTTAAATATCTGGAAAATGGATTGTTGAAATTTTGTCAGCTCCTCAAAAATTTTCATAAAAATTTCCCCCAAAACACTTTTAAATTTTCCTCCATTATTTTCTTCCATATAAAGTCTCTTGTATTCCAAATTCCTGCAAATACTTGAAAGTTTTCCATCAAAGCGATTTGCATAAACACACTTGCGACGGGACTTACTTCGGTTGTCTGTTACACAGACCACGCAACTACTCACACACAAACATTTTTTTTGGTATGTCTTTCGGTACTCCATGCATTTTTTTGTTGGTATGAATGTCTGAGCCAAAAAACAAATTGAATATTCTAAAGCGCACAAAAACAACAACAACTCAAACTACAACAAATCGTTACTAAATTGTATAACAAAATTTGCAGCAATTTTTGGCGTAATGGTGCCGATGATGGTTTTCAACAACATTGTTGTACAACAAAAAATATTCACTCTCCTTGTTTTTGTTGCTAGTTGCATTGAGAACAAAATAATGAAATCTACAAAACCGGATTTTGCGAAAAAGCATTGTTGTAGTTGTTTGAAAATTTTCGTATCCTTTTATTGTTTGGTGTGGTGTAACTGTCAGAGTTTTTTTATTTTACATAAAATTGAATAAAATTTCTGCCTGTAGGAAAGGGGAAAAATGGATGGATGCACTGGCGAAATAGACCCAAGGCTAAGTAAAATGTTGGTCAAAATCATGTTAACAATGTTTTGATGATGACATTTCAAACGCTGCTGGATGGGTGGTTTTTTTTTGGATTAGATTTTATGACCATTGTGGCTAAGTGGAAGTGTGGAAGAATTGCAAAGTAAGCCAAGGGAAAGGAAATACTACGTGTCCATGGTGCTTTGGGCTGTATGAGTTGTGACATTACTTATACGCCATCAGGGATATGTTTTATTAATAAATTTAAAGAGTAAAAAAGTAAGTCGGCTTTCGAAATAGGTGAATGGTCTGAGCTTATGACTGCACAAAAACAGTAACAGAAGTGGTGCACCTGAATTTACTATAACCGCAAATTCTGATTTTCATAAGAAAAAAAGAAAGGGTGCTTCTATAGACCCTTTCTCAAAGAAAGGGTGCTTCTATAGACACTTTCTCAAAGAAAGGGTGCTTCTATAGACCCTTTCTCAAAGAAAGGGCGCTTCTATAGACCCTTTCTCAAAGAAAGGGTGCTTCTATAGACACTTTCTCAAAGAAAGGGTGCTTCTATAGACCCTTTCTCAAAGAAAGGGTGCTTCTATAGACCCTTTCTCAAAGAAAGGGTGCTTCTATAGACCCTTTCTCAAAGAAAGGGTGCTTCTATAGACCCTTTCTCAAAGAAAGGGTGCTTCTATAGACCCTTTCTCAAAGAAAGGGTGCTTCTATAGACCCTTTCTCAAAGAAAGGGTGCTTCTATAGACCCTTTCTCAAAGAAAGGGTGCTTCTATAGACCCTTTCTCAAAGAAAGGGTGCTTCTATAGACCCTTTCTCAAAGAAAGGGTGCTTCTATAGACCCTTTCTCAAAGAAAGAGTGCTTCTATAGACCCTTTCTCAAAGAAAGGGTGCTTCTATAGACCCTTTCTCAAAGAAAGGGTGCTTCTATAGACCCTTTCTCAAAGAAAGGGTGCTTCTATAGACCCTTTCTCAAAGAAAGGGTGCTTCTATAGACCCTTTCTCAAAGAAAGGGTGCTTCTATAGACCCTTTCTCAAAGAAAGGGTGCTTCTATAGACCCTTTCTCAAAGAAAGGGTGCTTCTATAGACCCTTTCTCAAAGAAAGGGTGCTTCTATAGACCCTTTCTCAAAGAAAGTATGCTTCTATAGACCCTTTCTCAAAGAAAGGGTGCTTCTATAGACCCTTTCTCAAAGAAAGGGTGCTTCTATAGACCCTTTCTCAAAGAAAGGGTGCTTCTATAGACCCTTTCTCAAAGAAAGGGTGCTTCTATAGACCCTTTCTCAAAGAAAGGGTGCTTCTATAGACCCTTTCTCAAAGAAAGGGTGCTTCTATAGACCCTTTCTCAAAGAAAGGGTGCTTCTATAGACCCTTTCTCAAAGAAAGGGTGCTTCTATAGACCCTTTCTCAAAGAAAGGGTGCTTCTATAGACCCTTTCTCAAAGAAAGGGTGCTTCTATAGACCCTTTCTCAAAGAAAGGGTGCTTCTATAGACCCTTTCTCAAAGAAAGGGTGCTTCTATAGACCCTTTCTCAAAGAAAGGGTGCTTCTATAGACCCTTTCTCAAAGAAAGGGTGCTTCTATAGACCCTTTCTCAAAGAAAGGGTGCTTTTATATACCCTTTCTCAAAGAAAGGGTGCTTTTATAGACCCTTTCTCAAAGAAAGGGTGCTTTTATAGACCCTCTCTCAGAGAAGGGGTGCTTCTATAGACCCTTTCTCAGAGAAGGGGTGCTTCTATAGACCCTTTCTCAGAGAAGGGGTGCTCCTATAGACCCTTTCTCAGAGAAGGGGTGCTTCTATAGACCCTTTCTCAAAGAAAGGGTTCTTCTATAGACCCTTTCTCAAAGAAAGGGTTCTTCTATAGACCCTTTCTCAAAGAAAGGGTTCTTCTATAGACCCTTTCTCAAAGAAAGGGTTCTTCTATAGACCCTTTCTCAAAGAAAGGGTTCTTCTATAGACCCTTTCTCAAAGAAAGGGTTCTTCTATAGACCCTTTCTCAATAGAAGGAGTTTCTATAGATCCTTTTTAACAGAAAGGTTGTTTCTATGGGCACTTTCGAATCCTTAAAGAAATCCATGTTCTGAAGGCCTTTTATTTGGTCGGAGAATCCTTTAAGAACTCCACGTTTTGAAGGCCTTTTATTTGGTCGGAGAATCCTTTAAGAACTCCACGTTTTGAATCCCTTTTATTTGGTCGGAGAATCCTCTAAGGAATTCACGTTTCGGTGGCCTTTGAGTTGTTCAGAGAATCCTTCAAGAAATCCTTCAAGAAAGCCTTTTTGTTGGTGGGAGAATCCATTAAGAAATCCACGTTTTTAAGGCCTTTATTTGGTGGGAGAATCCTTTAAGAATTCCTTGTTTTGAAGGCATTTTACTTGGTGGGAGAATCCTTTAAGAAATCCACGTTTTGAAGGCCTTTTACTTGGTGGGAGAATCCTTTAAGAAATCCACGTTTTGAAGGCCTTTTAGTTGGTGGGAGAATCCTTTAAGAAATCCACGTTTTGAAGGCCTTTTAGTTGGTGGGAGAATCCTTTAAGAAATTCACGTTTTGAAGGCCTTTTAGTTGGTGGGAGAATCCTTTAAGAAATCCACGTTTTGAAGGCCTTTTAGTTGGTGGGAGAATCCTTTAAGAAATCCACGTTTTGAAGGCCTTTTAGTTGGTGGGAGAATCCTTTAAGAAATCCACGTTTTGAAGGCCTTTTAGTTGGTGGGAGAATCCTTTAAGAAATCCACGTTTTGAAGGCCTTTTAGTTGGTGGGAGAATCCTTTTAGTTGGTGGGAGAATCATTTAAGAAATCCACGTTTTGAAGGCCTTTGAGTTGGTCGGAGAATCCTTTAAGAAATCCACGTTTTGAAGGTATTAAGATGGTCTTCTTAGAATCTCTTAAGAAAAGTCCTAATTTTTCAGTTACCTATTGCTGATTTGAGAAAAAATATTTTTTATGTTTTGCTTTAAAATCTCTTGCGCATTTCCTTAAAAATAATTTACGTCCAAACTGCATCCTGCAGGAATCAGCAAAGATGCGAAATTTGAATTGCATCAACATATGGAAATGACATTGAATTTTCATTCATTCATTCGCAAAGCAAAGATAAGATAAATATATGTTGTTTTTCTACCATGAACCAAGAATCACTTTCAAATCAAATGCAATGAAGACCTCCCTCACCTAGAACCATTCCATTGAGCCACCAAAGCTCTATAAAATAAACATAACATATTTTTCTCCAATCTAAAGATGGTTGTCGTTTGGTTTTGTTTGCATATATCAACCTGAGTTGACAGGTTGGTTGCATGGAGCAAGGAAAAGAACATGAAGCGAGTTGTGGGGGTGGAAAAAGTTTATCCAGTTCTGTTATGAAATCTTGCATAAATCATCAGGAAGAAGTACCATGTCAACATTATTTTTCCTTTTTTCTTTGCTTTTGTTATTCAGCTCAAGGCTGCAGTATGACAAAAACACGCACTTGTTTATTTCCATATTTCAATCCAGCAATGGAAGATGGGATATTGTTGTTGCTGTTGTTTTTGTTGGATGAGGACTTGATTAAATTTATGGGATTTTAAAAGCAAGTTTTTAGAATTATTTTAATTTATGTCGAGAAATATAGGAGGAATAAGGTGATGCAGGTGAAAAATAGAAAATCAGTGAATATCCAAATGGTGTTATTTGCTATTTGTGGGCATTGGAGGCAATCTTTAGCATGTAGATACATTTTTCTTATTTAACTTTCTTAAAATATTCCAAATTGTCCAAAGAGAGTAGTAAGTGCAAATTATTGATAGAAGGATGAACCAAAAGACAACCACTTCGTATAAGTAGCGCCACAACTCATACGCCCCATTGAATTCTGTTAATTGAAGGCCTTCAAAACGTGGATTTCATAAAGGATTCTTCGACGAACTAAAAATCCTTCCATACTTGGATTTCTTAAAGGATTCTTCGACCAACAAAAATGCCTTCCGTACGGGGAGTTCTTAAAGGATCCTCCGACTAACCAAAAGGCCTTCTACACGTGGATTTATTAAAGGATTCTCTGACCAACTAAAAGGCCTTCAAAGCGTAATTTTTAAAGGATTTTCCTACCAAATAAAAGGCCTTCAAAACGTGGATTTCTTAAAGGATTCGAAGACCAACTAAAAGACCTTCAAAACGTGCATTACTTAAAAGATTTTCCTACCAACTAAAAATCTTTCAAAACGTGGATTTCTTAAAGGATTCGAAGACCAACCAAAAGGCCCTCAAACGTGGATTTCATAAAGGATTCGAAGACCAACTAAAAGGCCTTCAAAACGTGGATTTCTTAAAGGCTTCCCCCATCAACTAAAAGGCCTTCAAAACGTGGATTTCATAAAAGATTCTCCCACCAAATAAAAGGCCTTCAAAACGTGGATTTCTTAAAGGATTCGAAGACTAACTAAAAGGCCTTCAAAACGTGGATTTCTTAAAGGATTCGAAGACCAACTAAAAGGCCTTCAAAACGTGGATTTCATAAAAGATTCTCCCACCAAATAAAAGGCCTTAAAAAGGTGGATTTCTTAAAGGATTCGAAGACCAACTAAAAGGCCTTGAAAACGTGGATTTCTTAAAGGATTCGAAGACCAACTAAAGGGTCTTCAAAACGTGGATTTCTTAAAGGATTCGGAGACCAACTAAAAGGCCTTCAAAACGTGGATTTCTTAAAGGATTCGAAGACCAAATAAAAGGCCTTCAAAACGTGGATTTCTTAAAGGATTCGAAGACCAACTAAAAGGCCTTCAAAACGTGGATTTCATAAAAGATTCTCCCACCAAATAAAAGGCCTTCAAAACGTGGATTTCTTAAAGGATTCGAAGACTAACTAAAAGGCCTTCAAAACGTGGATTTCTTAAAGGATTCGAAGACCAACTAAAAGGCCTTCAAAACGTGGATTTCATAAAAGATTCTCCCACCAAATAAAAGGCCTTCAAAACGTGGATTTCTTAAAGGATTCGAAGACTAACTAAAAGGCCTTCAAAACGTGGATTTCTTAAAGGATTCGAAGACCAACTAAAAGGCCTTCAAAACGTGGATTTCATAAAAGATTCTCCCACCAAATAAAAGGCCTTAAAAAGGTGGATTTCTTAAAGGATTCGAAGACCAACTAAAAGGCCTTGAAAACGTGGATTTCTTAAAGGATTCGAAGACCAACTAAAGGGTCTTCAAAACGTGGATTTCTTAAAGGATTCGGAGACCAACTAAAAGGCCTTCAAAACGTGGATTTCTTAAAGGATTCGAAGACCAACTAAAAGGCCTTCAAAACGTGGATTTCTTAAAGGATTCGAAGACCAACTAAAAGGCCTTCAAAACGTGGATTTCTTAAAGGATTCGAAGACCAACTAAAAGGCCTTCAAAACATGGATTTCTTAAGGGATTCTCCCACCAACTAAAAGGCCTTCAAAACGTGGATTTCTTAAAGGATTCGAAGACCAACTAAAAGGCCTTCAAAACGTGGATTTCTTAAAAGATTCTCCGACCTACTAAAAGGCCTTAAAACGTGGATTTATTAAAGGATTCTCCGACAAAATCCCAGATTTTTTCAAAATCTTTAAGTATTTTAATTTAATTTTGAACATATTTAAATATTAATCCCAATTTATGAAGACCAGTACTTGGAAGGAAATTCTAAATCATCATGAATTTTAATCCTGTTAATGTAACCAAACCCCGAATCCTAACTACTCTCAGGTTTCAAAAGAAACGAAAAAAGTTGGTCCTATTTTACAAAAGAATTTCAATGAGGAAACACTTGCGCCATCCTGCTATCAATGTCTATGAGTCCCAAAAAACAAGCCAACAAAAAAGGAGTCCACTTCCCCAACCAAACAAAAACATTGTCTGTTTTCAATTGCAATCCGAAGAACATGAAACGTATTTCCGTTGCATGAAAGAATGAATGAATAGCTGGCGACAAACTGCTTTAACTAGCCTGTTTTGAATGATGATGATGAGGATGGCGATGCTCTTGGTCCCAACCCAAGGACTATTGTCCAGTTTTCTGTAAGAGTTTGAAAGATAGCATGGCAAAGTAACGACAAACAACCACTACATAGAAAGGGAGAGAGAGTGAGATAGATAGAGAGGCAGGACGGTAGGGAAGAGTACCAACAGCACAGACAATTGCCAAACTAAAGCAGACAAATGGAAAAAAACTACAAAAAGTATGCAATAGAAAGTACTAACCTAATTAGCCGAAAAGTACTGAAAATTAAGAGCCAAATTAGAAATGACAAGGAAGGATGTTAAGATCGGAAAAGAGGAGACACACACACACAAAAATCGTTATTAGAATCATGTTTAAATGTTGAAGTGGTTAGAATTGAATTAATTTAATTGTCACAATAATTGGCGTTAGAGGAAAACCTAATTTCGAACAAGTGGGACGACGAAAAAAGTTGACATTAATAACCAGGACTTTTTAGGGATTCTCATAACACTAAAACGCCCTCAAATCGAAAATTTCTTAAAGAATGCTGAAACTAACTAAAAGACCTTCAAAATGTGGATTTATTACAGGACTCGCAGACCATTTAAAAGGGCTTCAAAAAATGGATCTCTTAAAGGATGCTATAGCCAACTTAAAGACTTTCAAAGCGTGTATTTCTTAAATAATGTTAAGGCCAGCTAAAAGGCCTTCAAAACGTGGATTTTTTAAAGGATTCGAAGACCAACTAAAAGGCCTTTAAAACGTGGATTTATTAAAGGATTACAAGGCCAACGGAAAGCCCTTCAAAACGTGGAGTTATTAAATGATTCGATAGCCAACTAAAAGTCCTTCAAAAAGTGGATGTATAAAAGGATTCGATAGCCAACTGAAAGCCTTTCAAAACGTGGATTTATTAAATGATTCGATAGCCAACTAAAAGTCCTTCAAAAAGTGGATGTATAAAAGGATTCGATAGCCAACTGAAAGCCTTTCAAAACGTGGATTTATTAAAGGATTCGAAGGCAAACTGTAATCCTTTCAAAACATGTATTTATTAAAAGATTTGAAGGTTAACTGAAAGCCCTTCAAACGTGGATTTATTATAGGATTCGAAGACCAACTAAAAGGCCTTTAAAACGTGGATTTATTAAAGGATTCGAAGGCCAAAGGAAAGCCCTTCAAAACGTGGATTTATTAAAGGATTCGAAGACCAACTGAAATCCTTTTAAAACGTGGATTTATTAAGGGATTCGAATACCAACTAAAGGGCCTTCCAAACATGGATTTTTGAAGGATTGGAAAACCAATAAATAGGCCTTCAAAACGTGGATTTATTAAAGGATCGGGAGACCAATAAACAGGCCCTTAAAACGTGGATTTATTAAAGGATTCTAAGGCCAACTGAAAGCCCTTCAAAACGTGGATTTATTAAAGGATTCTAAGGCCAACGGAAAGCCCTTCAAAACGTGGATTTATTAAAGGATTCGAAGACCAACTAAAATCCCTTCTAAACGTGGATTTATTAAAGGATTCTAAGGCCAACTGAAAGGTCTTCAAAACGTGGATTTATTAAAGGATTCAAAGACCAACTTAAAAGCATTAAAAGGTGGACTTTTAAACGATTCAAAGAGCAACTTAAAAGCATTTAAAGGTGAACTTTTAAACGATTCGAAGACTAAGTAAATGGCCTTCAAAACGTGGATTTAATAAAGGATTCGAAGACCAACTAAAAGGCCTTTGAAATGTGGATTTATTAAATGATTCGAAGGCCAACTGAAAGCCCCTCAAAACGTGGATTTATTAAAGGATTCGATAGCCAACTGAAGGCCCTTCATAACGTGGATTTATTAAAGGATTCGAAGGCCAACTGAAAGCCCTTCAAAACGTGGATTTATTAAAAGATTCGAAGGCCAACTGAAATCCCTTCAAAACGTGGATTTCTTAAAGGATTCGAAGGCCAACTGAAATCCTTTCAAAACGTGGATTTATTAAAGGATTCGAAAACCAACTAAGAGGTAATATATTAAAGGATTCAAGGACCACCTAAAGGACCTTCCAAACGTCGATTTTTAAAGGATTAGAAGACCAACTAAAAGGCCTTTGAAATGTGGATTTATTAAAGGATTCGAAGGCCAACTGAAAGCCCTTCAAAACGTGGATTTATTAAAGGATTCGAAGACCAACTAAAAGACCTTTAAAAAGTGGATTTATTAAAGGATTTGAAGGTCAAATTGTAGCCCTTCAAAACGTGGATTTATTGAAGGATTCGAAGACCAACTAAAAGGCCATTAAAACGTGGATTTGTTTAAGGACTGGAAGACTAACAAAAAGGCCTTCAAAAAGTGGATTTATTAAAGGATTCGAAGACCTGTTAAAAGGCCTTCAAAACGTGGATTTATTAAAGGATTCGAAGGCCAACTGGAAGCCCTTCAGAACGTGGATTTATTAAAGGATTCGTTAGCCGACTGAAAGCCATTCAAAGCGAGGATTTATTAAAGGATTCGTTAGCCAACTGAAAGCCATTGAAAGCGTGGATTTATTAAAGGATTTGAAGGCCAACTGAAAGCCCTTCAAAACGTCGATTTATTAAATCATTAGAAGACCAACTAAAAGGCCTTCAAAACGGGACAATATTAAAGGATTCAAGGACCATCTAAAGGGCCCCCAAAACGTTGATTTATCAAAGGGATTAAGGGATTCGAAGATCGACTAACAGGCATTCAAAACGTGGATTTCTTAAAGGATTCGTTAGCCAACTGAAAGCCATTCAAAGCGTGGATTTATTCAAGGATTCGAAGGCCAACTGAAATCCCTTCAAAACGTGGATTTATTAAAGGATTCGAAGGCCAACTGAAAGCCCTTCTAAACGTCCATTTATTAAAGGATTCGAAGGTCAACTGAAAGCCCTTCAAAACGTCGATTTATTAAAGAATTTGAAGACCAACTAAAAGACCTTCAAAACGGGACAATATTAAAGGATTCAAGGACCATCTAAAGGGCCTTAAAAACGTTGATTTATCAAAGGGATTAAGGGATTCGAAGATCGACTTACAGGCATTCAAAACGTGGATTTCTTAAAGGATTATCCCACCAACTAAAAGTCCATCAAAATGTGCATTTATTAAAGGATTCGAAGACCAACTAAATGTCCTGCAAAATGTGGATTTATTAAAGATTTCGACGCTGTTATTTTATTAAAGAATTTATAAAAGACCTTTTTAAGGATATTTTTAAAGAATTCAAAGACCAACTAAAAGTCCTTCAAAATGTGGATTTATTAAATTATTCTAAGGCCAACAATAATTCCTTCAAAATGCGGTTTTAAAGGAATCGAAGTCGAAACAAATTCATTCAAAATATGGATTTTTTAAAGGATTCGAAGACCAACTAAAAGTCCTTTAAAACGTGGTTTTATTAAATGAATCGAAGTCGAACAAAAATTAATTCAAAACGTGGATTTTTTAAACGATTCGAAGTCAGACTAAAAGTAATTCAAAACGTGGATTTTTTAAACGATACGAAGTCAGACTAAAAGTTATTCAAAACGTGGATTTTTTAAACGATTCGAAGTCAGACTAAAAGTAATTCAAAACGTGGATTTTTTAAACGATTCGAAGTCAAAGTAAAAGTAATTCAAAACGTGGATTTTTTAAACGATTCGAAGTCAAAGTAAAAGTAATTCAAAACGTGAATTTTTTAAACGATTCGAAGTCAAACGTGGATTTTTTAAACGATTCGAAGTCAAAGTAAAAGTAATTCAAAACGTGGATTTTTTAAACGATTCGAAGTCAAAGTAAAAGTAATTCAAAACGTGGATTTTTTAAACGATTCGAAGTCAGACTAAAAGTAATTCAAAATTTAGATTTTTTAAAGGGTTCGAATTTGAACTACATGGCATTCAAACGTGGAAGTTTTTAGAAGTCGTTAAAATCGTTGATTTCTTATAGTATTCTCCGACCAACAAAATGACTTCAAAACGTTGATTTATTAAAGGATTCGACAAGCAACTAAAATATCTTCAAAATGTGAACTTATTGGCGGATTCGAAGGCCAACTAAAAGGTCTTCAAAATGCGGATTTATTTAAGTATACAAAGACCTACTAAAAGCCCATCAAAACTGCAGAGGTAGAGGTTATATGCCTTACATAAGACCGCTTTTCGGGGGTCGTACCCGACTCTTCTTTGGAGACTTTAATTATCATCATGAATATCGCTGACTGAGATTGAAAACTCTACGGTCAATGAGGACACCCCCATCAGAATTATAGAAGAGTGTCATAGTTCGCACAGACAAAACCATCGTGTCGTCTGGTCTGACAAATGACGTCACCTGGCAACCCGTCGTTCACTTCATCACCTCGGAATGCCGCACTATCATCAATCGAGGGTAAGGTAATTGGCCTAATTTCAGACAGTTCACCAATCATAACTTCAGAAAAGTAATGATGTTCGGGTAGCAGATAGCAAATGAGCGTGATGAGCGATATGAGCTACGGAGCGTATACTGTAGCAAAGGCTCTTGAGGTTATACTCCTCCTGAGCATCAGAAATATCAATCCAGTTGCTGATCATCAGCACAGGTTCCGTAACCAGCGCAGCACTACGCACAAGCCGTGCGATAGGATAGATTTATTGTTGCTTGGCTTATCAAAAGTTTTTCGTACTGTCATGTACTCCACACTGATAGAGGACATCGAGCCGTATGTGGAACTCAGGGGCAACTCAGCTGTATTGTGGAGGTGAGTAAAGGTGGAAATTGGAAGTGTCCTCCTTCTTCCCCGAGGATCCTATAATTATCATTTTTGTTTCATCGATATGAATCTTAAAATTATGACTGAAAAAGATTATAGGGAGATTGAATTGAAGCTTGGGTTCAGGAGAAGATTTGAATTTTAGGAAGATTGTGTTAAAGCTTGGGTTTATGAGGAAATTTGAATTAATATACCCTCATATACCTATGAGCAAAATCATCTTTCCAAACCGTTAACCAACACGTCGGAAGGCGAAAAAAAAACAAAAAATCCAGGAACTTAGGTATATGATACCCTACATCACTGTGAATATGTAAAATATATATAGGAAATATATATCAATTTGAACTGATTTCTATATAATATGGTACACTTATTACTAGACAAAAGTCCGTCAAACATTCCAAACTTCATCAAAATTGGACATATATAGGGTGTTTGATGCAGTAAATACGTCAAATCGGCAGAAAATATATATGGGAGCTATATCCAAATCTGAACCGATTTCGATGTAATTCAACACACTTATTTCTAGACCGACTTCAGTCACACATTCCAAATTTCATCAAAATCGGTCGCATATAGCGTGTTTGGTGCAGCAAATACGTCAAATCGGCTGAAAATATACATGGGAGCTATATCCAAATCTGCACCGATTTTGATATAATTTGGCACACTTCTTTCTAGACAGAGTTCAGTTACACAATCCAAATTTCATCAAAATCAGACGTATATAGCGTGTTTGCTGCAGCAAATACGTCAAATCGGCCAAAAATATATATGGGAGCTATATCCAAATCTAAATCGATTTTGATGTAACTTGGCACACTTATTTCTAGACTGAGTTCAGTCTCACATTCTAAATTTCATAAAAATCGGTCGTATATAGCGTGTTTGGTTCAGCAACTACGTCAAATCAGCCGAAAATATATATGGGAGCTATATCCAAATCTGAACCGATTTTGATATAATTTGGCACATTTATTTTTAGACTGAATTGAGTCACGCATTCCAAATTTCATCAAAATTGGACTGATATAGGGAGTTTGGTGCAGCAAATACGACAAATCGGCCGAAAATATATATGGGAGCTATATCCAAATCTGAACCGATTTCGATGTAATTTGGCACATTTATTTTTAGACTGAATTGAGTAACACATTCCATATTGCATCAAAATCGGACGTATATAGCGTGTTTGGTGCAGCAATTACGTCAAATCGGCTGAAAATATATATGGAAGCTATATCCAAATCTGAACCTATTTCAATATAATTTGGCACCCTTATTTCTATACCGAGTGTATTCGCACATTCCAAATTTAATCAAAATCGGTCGTATATAGCGTGTTTGGTGCAGCAAATACGTCAAATCGGGCGAAAATATATATGGGAGCTATATCCAAATCTGAACCGATTTCGATGGTATTTGGCACATTTATTTACAGACCGAATTCAGTCACATATTCTAAATTTCTTCAAAATCGGACGTATATAGCGTGTTTGGTGCAGCAAATACGTCAAATCGGCCGAAAATATATATGAGAGCTATATCCAAATCTGAACCGATTTTCACCAAAAGCAATAGCGTTCTTCCTATGGCTTAAAAAATTATTTTCCCCAATTCTCAGCTGAATCGGACAAAAAAATGCGACCTGTACGTTGCGAACAAAAATACACGGACACGGACATACATATGTAAATCGACTCAGAAAGTGATTAAATGTATATCCCCAAAAGGAACTATGGTTCCGTTTCGTTTCCTTTTGTATGTTACATACAAATGCACAAAGACACAGTGTGGCATAGGGCATAAAATTAAAAAATAAATTAAAAAAATTCAACCTCTTGGGTTCTGTTTTATTGCAACTTTTCTACCATAGGCCACAAGTAATTCATATTTCATGGCATATTTACACTCGTCCTCATTCTGATGATTTTCAGATATCATAAATTTGGTCATTATTTCAACAAAATCATCCATAAATTCTGATTGTTTTGAGGCGGGTATATAGTGCAGAATGCCACAGATGGATTTAAGATTTTCTAAAAACAATAGAACAAATTAACAAAAAAAAAAACTTCTTAAATATTTCACTTTTGTATTGTACATACCTTTAAAACTCTCTGCATTACCATAGTTAACAGTTCGTTGTTTTAATTCCACTTTGACATCCTTAAACCCCGCCTCTATCATTTGTTTGGCAAACTCACTTTGGGAATTTTCACAACCTTGCAGAGGGGATATACACTGCCTTACATTTGGTATGTATTTCGACCATTTACTGTTTAGCTTGATATATAGATACGTGTCAAATATTGTGTGGCTGGACATGAATATCAAGAGGCAATCACCACCTCCTTCGGGGCGTAAAAGATGGAAGATGTTATTCAAGGCGTTCCTATTTAAAAGAAAAGAAATTTATAAGATATTTTAAATTAATATTTTTGAAGTCTGATCTTACCTATGATCTTGCACCCAGTGCAGACACAACATGCTGGTAACATGATCAAATTGTCCCCTTAACTCCTTGGGTATTTGTTCCAGCCTTTTGGAAATATCCAATACTTGAAATTTCCATTTATTGTTATGACCATATAATTCCTTGGCATACTCCACCATATCTGGAGAGATATCGCTGCAAACCACTGTGCCATGATTTCTTGGAAGCCATGGAAATATATAGTCGTGTAGTACATCACCAGGACCAGAACCAACGTCCAGTAAAGTATCGCCATCCTTAAAATACCATTGCCAGCTTCTGGCATATTCTGAGATTATATTGCCAACATCTTGTTTAGCAGCTCGATGTGATTTGTGATATAAAGCGGGAGAATACATTTCTCAGACACTTGGGAGGTTTTGCATGTGAAATGCTTAACTGTCAATTTGCATGTGCGGTGAATTTATAACAGTAAAATAATATACACAACTTATTGATTAGAACAGGTTTCCAGAATATTTGTTTATACTCTACATGAAGTTAATGACAGGTATACTATGTTTTTATACATTGTGTAACACAACCTAGAACTGGTCACAGACGCTTAATTTTTCAAAATATTTTTATATATTTTTTTATTTTAGATTTTTATTCATATCTGGATGGTGTTATTAATCTCTCATAGAAGGTATAACAAGTTCGAAATGATCAATAAAATATTTTTTGTTATTTTTAAAAATTTTCAGGTTTTTGTGAACGTAAAGGGTTGTTATGTTAGGTTATTGAATTGTTTGGGCTCAATGGCCTGTTCTCTAGAAAGTTGATTCAAAATACTCAAATAATCATAAATACGTTAATAATATTTACAACATTCCATTGACAGATATGATTTACGGTTTTTTCCAACTTTGTCGATCGCTGGAGTACGAGGGCTGAACGATAACTATCTGGCCTAGCAATGATAACGCGAATATTTTCCATCAAAAATGGTTTTATTGTTTTCTTATGTAGTCTCCAGCATGATTTATACACTTTTTCGTGCCCTCAAACCTATTGGTGAAGCACATTTTCCACATCCAATTGACGTGCCCCACGGTTTTATTTTAGTCTAGTCTATGCATATGTTTATAATTCCCACGACTGTATCTATTTTATTATTTTTTGGTTTTTAGTACATTTATCTTAAACATTGCAATGTATGTTTAACATAAAACCGTTTAACTTAAAAAGTGTTTTTACCTATTTTTATTTTCTAGTTTTTAGTTTTTATTTCGCATTCTGTTTAATTCGTTTAGTGCTTCATTATTGCAAGGTTTCTTGCCCGTTATTTTATTGCAGTCCAACTCCTCTATACGTAGTCCCTGCAAAGATCTTACTCTACTAAGAGCCACGTAGGCTTGACCTTCTTCAAACAGTTTCGCACCTAAGTATACGACTGCGTGATCCACAGTGCTGCCCTGCATTTTATGTATTGTAGAAGCCCATGATAGTATTAAAGGCAACACACATCTGTGTGTATCGCTCCCGTTGTTTTGTTAACCTGGCTTCATATTCTTCAGGCGTTTCTGACGCTATCATCTGTGTGTATCGCTCACGTTGCTTGGTTAACCTGGCTTCATATTCTTCAGGCGTTTCTGACGCCGTCATGTGTGTATATCGCTGATGTTGCTTTTTTAACCTGGCCTCATATTGCTCAGGTGTTTTTGACGCTAATTGTTCCCGTCGTTTCTGTAATCGACTATTTCTATCACCTTCACTTTCTTTAGCTCGTTTTGCTTTATACTTTTCTTTCGCTTTTTGAAGCCTTCGTTTACGTTGTGTTGCAGTTTCTGTTTTATTTGTGTTTGTGTTTTTTATATTTTTTTTTTACCATTTTGTTCCCACGAGTAATGGACATTTAAACGGTCGACCCCCCCCAGAGGTCTAATAAAGGGGCAAAGCTATGTACAACAAGATGAGCCTGAGTCTTGAGGGGAAAACGCTAACGACATATCATTTTTATCCAACCTAATGAAATACAGTTCTCGGCGCGTTTTAACCTTTCACCTTAACTTGGGTGGTGTACCGCTAACGACGTATCATGTTTAGCCACCCTAACGCCATACAGTCCTTAACACGATAAAAAATGTTGACTTGGGTGGTGGATTCAGGCTGGATTAATCAGATACCTAAATTACAGATTCAATTTCTAAATTTAAATCTTAATTATACGCCATTTAGTGGCTGCGCCCATCTTAAATATTGAGGTTGTATAATGCACTGTATTCTTCTTGTCAAGCCCTTTTATTTGATACCCATATTGGTGGGATTGATACAAAATTGTTATCAGCCATTTGGTAGCGGCGGCCATCTTAGATTTCAATTTTGCATAGTAAATTGTATTCTACTTGTTGAGACCTTTCATTTGATACCCATGTTGATGGGATTGATAAAACCTAAGTTATCCGCCATTTTGTAGATGCCGCCATCTTGGATTTTAATTTTATATAGTACATTGTATTCTACTGATTGAGCACTTTCATTTGATACCCATATTGATGGGATTGATAAAACCTACGTTATCCGCCATTTTGTAGCGGCGGCCATCTTGAATTTATAATGATAATGAATAAACATAGTTGTCTTGTCACCAAAATCCAAAGTGTATACAAAATTTCAGATTAATCGGTTGACAGGAAGAGGGTGAAATTTGAATTACTAAATTTGACCCAAGAATAAATAAAACAAACGGGGTGAGCTAAATAAAACCATTTAAAAAATCGATGGCCACGCCTTTTTTTCTTGAACTGCTGGAATCAAATGAAGTCATTGGATCCCCAGTCAGGGCTATACGGCGGGTGTGAGAGCCCACATTGTCATGATTCAGAATGATTTGTCTTCTCTTGTTCATTTTTCGAATTTCTCAGGAGACTACAGGCAAACAAATTATAGTGTACCACTTTCGTTTGATTTGGCTCGCTTTCGAAGACCCAAACGGCCGATTCCTGCTTTGTTTCATGCTCCTAGACTCATGGTCTGTGACGATCTTATAAACGTCGTTTGAAGCACAGCGATCGATTTTATACACAACTAGCAAATGCCCGCTACTTCGTATGCGGAAAGGAAACGAAATATATATAAACAATATTTAATACGGGAATGGTGAATACTGGAGATTCTGTTGTACTAAGACCTATTTTTATTACCAATATTTTTTCGATTGTAGTCAGAATTTACCCCCCTTTTTTTTTGTAACTATTTTTTGTTCGTTCGTTTATATTCGTAATAATTTGGGCATCGATAGCTCAGCCCCTAGATAACATACAGATCTAATTCTTCGTAGACACGTTCTATATATAGTTAAGAATTCCTCATTCAAAAATCAGCGTTCCACATTTGCGCTAAGGCGAGTAAATCGATCTACAAAATTTGACAATTCGTGTGAGAACATAAAATTTTTTTACAAAAACAGAGGGTTAAAAGAAAAAATCTGCCGTATCGCATCCCTACACAGCTACCATATTTTTTATTTCGAATTTCCAAAACTACGTATCATATTGCAAATTTCAGATTTGACTCCTGGTTTTACCCCTTCACTAACACAGCATTCCCTTCCAGTACGAATTTCCAAACACTAAACTTTATCTCACCTCTTCACAACAACAATCACGCACATTCACAATTAAAGGTTCTAGCTTAAAAATCCATAAAAATCCACGTTTTCTTATATCCCCATATAACGGTACTTCTCGACTTAGTGTATTTTAAAAGAAGAACAACCCCCAGTTTATGTATTTCGAAACGAAAATGTGTGCGCATGAAAGACACCCAAACTTTAGTTTTTGAAATATTATTTCATTTGCTTTTGCTTCAAAACAAAAACAAATTTGAAATACACACTCAAATTTGGTAGTTTTCTTCCGCATTCGTTTTCTTATCGACATACATAAACAGGCCCCAAATGTATATTGTCCAATTTTCTTTAAATTTGGGCATTGAATACTCAGAGGATATAAAAGTTTAATTTAAAAAATCTCTACTTCAATCCACGTTTATTAGAAGAGATATTTAGAAGATTTAGAGTATTTTGAAGATCTTCTGCACATGTTCCAACCGAAATTCGGAATTTGTGGTATGAAAGGTTAGAAAACTTCTTTAGAAAAAATTGTACTTAATGTGCACGGGTATGTCAACCTTATATGTATAACGGAAATTTATTAAGGCATTTCAATTTAGGATTTTTTAATATCAGGGGGTAAATACCTTCTAGTTAACAAAATTGTCGCATTGGACCACGTTTTCAAATTTACATACCACAGCGGTCAGAACAAAAAACATTTTTTGAAAAGATACTTCACGTGTGACTACTTAATTTCAGTACATTATTTAGAAACTCCTTGGCGTTAACATCAAATCAATGGAACAATATTCAGTACAATTTTTCAAACTCAGAACTTTGTCTCAAATTTTAGAGCGATCTTTATAACAAATATTTTTCCATTTCGTATTTTTTGTACAAATAGCGTATTTCCAAATAATATAATCCCAGCTTTGTTCCTACACCCAACACCAAATTTAGTACCTTAACTATTTAAAATGGTTTTGGTACCAACATGTTACCCAACTTTTCGTACACATAGGTAAACGTTTCAAAAATGACTTCCTTATATTCAACATATATCCTAACCCCAATTCACTTTTCCAGTTTTACCAGTTCCCCTGAAACCCATTTGAGGACTACTTAGTAGTTTTTGTATAAATAAGTACGAATTTTCAAAACCTCCTCCCTACCTCCACTCTAAACAACAATTGCTAATCTAATACCGAATTTCAAAATTCCAGTTCTACCCTATACAAAATCACAAGTTGTACAAAATTCTATACCATATAGCGAATACCAAAAGGTACCAAATTTTGTATCATTTAGCACTTTTCGTACACGATTTTCCAAACTGTACTTTCATATCTCACCGTGGTGCAATGGTATGCACGCCTGCCTTGCACGCAGAAGGTCGGGGGTTCGATTCCCCGGCCAGGCAACATCAAACATTTTTCAACGGTGACAAAATACCCCTCAGTAATGTTGGCGACATTTCCTGAGTATTTCAGCCTTGAAAAACTTCTCCACAAGTGGTGTCTTAAGACACGCCGTTCGGACTCGGCGATAAACAGTAGGTCCCATATCATTGAGCTAAATATGAATCGGGGTGCACTCATTGATATGAGAGAAGTCTCCCTTGTCCCGTATGGGATGTTGTGGAACAATGTTTGTTTTTGTTGTTTTACTTTCATATCTCAGCTCTATTCGTTCACCTAAACCCAAATTATAGCCAATGTAGTTCCATTTAGCACTTTTCCATAATTACGTATTTCCAAAACTACTTCAATCCTACACTCCAACAATAATCTGTTCACGCAAATACAAATTATAGCGAATTTCGTACCATTTAGTACTACTTCGTGCACATTAGTACGATTTTCCAAAGCTACCTCCATATCTCAATTCTATACTCCAACAGTAATCTTAATTCCAAATTTCAGGATTCCAGCTCTTCAAATCCAAATCATACTAAACTCACTACTATTTAGGACTTTTCGACTTTTGGTACATCTTTCTTACTCTTCATCAGTGACTCCATTCCAAATTTCAGGATTCCGGCCCTATTCGTTAACCCATATCCAAATTGTACTATATTTAGTACCATTTAGAATTTTTCGTATACTTTTAATTCGAATTTCCAAAAACCTTTCTTTTTTACTCTCCATCAGTGACCTTCATTCCAAATTTCAGGATTCCAGCTCTATTCCTTCACCCAAACCCAAATTGTACTTAATTTTCTACCATTTATTACTTTTCGTATACTTATAGTTCAAATTTCTAAAAACCTTTCATTTTTACTCTTCATCAGTGATCCTCATTCCAAATTTCAGGATTCCAGCTCAATCCATTCACCCAAATCCAAATTGTACTAAATTTAGTACCATTTAGAACTTTTCGTGCACTTATAGTTCGAATTTACAAAAACCTTTCTTTGTTACTCTCCACCAGTGACCCTAATTTCAAATTTCAGGATTCTAGCTCCATCCGTTCACCCAAATCCAAATTGTACTAAATTTAGTACCATTTAGTACTTTTCGTACCCTTATAGTTCGAATTTACAAAAACCTTTCATTGTTACTCTTCATCAGTGACCCTCATTCCAAATGTCTGTATTCCAGCTCAATCCGTTCACCCAAATCGAAATTGTACTAAATTTAGAACCATTTAGTACTTTTTGTACCCTTGTAATTCGAATTTCCAAAAACCTTTCTTTTTTGCTCTCCATCAGTGACCTTCATTCAAAATTTCAGGATTCTAGCTCTATTCGTTCACCCAAACCCAAATTGTACTAAATTTAGTACCATTTATTACTTTTCGTATACTTATAGTTCGAATTCCAAAAACCTTTCATTTTTACTCTTCATCAGTGATCCTCATTCCAAATTTCAGGATTCCAGCTCTATCCGTTCACCCAAATCCGAATTGTACTAAATTTAGTACCATTTAGTACTTTTCGTGCACTTATGGTTCGAATTTCTAAAAACCTTTCTTTGCTACTCTCCATCAGTGACCCTCATTAAGAATTTCAGGATTCCAGCTCAATCCGTTCACCCAAATCCGAATTGTACTAAATTTAGTACCATTTAGTACTTTTCGTGCACTTATGGTTCGAATTTCTAAAAACCTTTCTTTGCTACTCTCCATCAGTGACCCTCATTCCAAATGTCTGTATTCCAGCTCAATCCGTTCACCCAAATCAAAATTGTACTAAATTTAGTACCATTTAGTACTTTTCGTACCCTTACAGTTCGAATTTCCAAAAACCTTTCATTGTTACTCTTCATCAGTGACTCTCATTCCAAATGCCTGTATTCCAGCTCTATCCGTTCACCCAAATCCAAATTGTACTAAATTTAGTACCATTTAGTACTATTCGTACACTTATAGTTCGAATTTCCAAAAACCTTTCTTTGTTACTCTCCACAACGTACCCTAATTTCAAATTTCAGGATTCCAGCTCTATCCGTTCATACAAATCCAAATTGTACTAAATTTAGTACCATTTAGTACTTTTCGTACCCTTGTAGTTCGAATTTCCAAAAACCCTTTGGTACATCCTTCTAGCTCTCCATCAGTTACCCTCATTCCAAATTTCAGAATTCTAGCTCTTACCGTTTGCCTAATACAAAGAGTACCATATTTAGTACCTTTTAGTACTTTTCGTACACTTCTAGGTCGAATTTCCAAAAACCCAGCCTTATCTCACCCCTGCACACCAACAGCAACCTACACCCAAAATTTCAACTTTCTAGCTTCAGCGGTTTCGTCTGGGCGCTGATGAATCAGTCAGTCAGTCACTCACCTCACTACTCTTTTATATATATAGATTTCTTTGAACCAATGCACAGGAGTCTTTTTTTTTTTTGAGCGATTGTCCAATTTTGCTGGATCTAACGATAAAAAATCCATTTTTGCGGCCAGGTGTTTATGCAATATCAAATGTTAGTTGGTGGAAGAAATTCCCAAGGATGCCTCTATCTCACGGTATTTAATATGGCGATCTCGCATTATCCGTTCATCACGGCATATCTTTTCTGGCACAACGACCGATTTTGGGCGACCCCAACAACTTTCGTTTTTTTGGCGAGTGCCGACCACGGTTGAATTCATTGAACCAGTTTTTCATAGTCCTAAAGGATGGCCCTTTATCGACATACAAAGATTTAATTTGATCATTACACTCTTGCGGCGACTATCCACGTCGAAAGTTGTTAAAAATTCTTGGACGAAAATGTTCACAACAAATTCCATTTTTTATACCCTCAGCCTTTAGGCTAAAGAGGGTATTTACACTTTGATACAACCAAAAATGTGCCTCATCGAAATAATGGTTTTACACCCCAAGTATGTTTGTACGATATCCGTGTCAGACAATTTTGAGTAGATCTAGCAATGTACGTCCGTCTGTCTGTCTGGCTGGCTGGTGCGCACGATAACTCTCGAACGGATCAATCGATTCGGTTCAAATTTTGGGTATCGAAATATTTTGTCCAGATTTGATTTAAGTTCGAAGATGGGCCATATAGGTCCAATTCTTCAGGTACCTCCCCCACAAATGTTCAAAAACTGTCGCAAAATTTGTATGCACGATAACTCTTGAAGGGAGTAACCGATTTAGTCCATACTTTGTATATCGTAAACATTCTACAAGAGGAAGATAAGGTTCCAATATGGTCGCTATCGGCCCACTCCTTCGAGTACCTCCCACACAAAATGTCGGAAAAGTTCCGTTTAGGGCCATATCTCGAATCGCTGTGATTTTTGTTTTAGCAACTTGTATTCACTGCCCTCCATACGACGGTACAAGTTTCATTAGGAGCAAGTCCATACTTCCTGAGAAAATAGCCTAAAATTTGCAAAAACCCCCTATGACACCGTGTGAGGTGGTTGGAGCACAAGTTAACTCTAGAACGGATCTGCCGATTCGGTCCAAAATTTGGCCTTAGTAATATTTTGTCCAAACATAGTCTAAGTTTGAAGATAAGCCATATCGGCCCACTCCTTCATGTACCTCCCCCACAAAAGTTCAAAAATGTTCGGAAAATTTGTTCATACGGTAACTCATAAAGGGAGTGGCCGAATTGGTCCATACTTTACACATCCTAATATATCTTCTAGATGTAGATCAGGTTGAAATATAGACTATATTTGTCCAATCCATCCGGTACCTCCCACACAAAATTTCGGATAAGTTCACTTTAAGACCTGCTATCGAATCACTTTGATTTTTGTTGAAGCAACTTGCATTCGTTGCCTCAATTACGACGGTAAACGTTTTTCAGGGGCAAGTCCATACTTCTTGAGCAAATATTCCGAAGGGTGTAAAAACCCCCTATTGCACCATATGTAGTGGCTGAAGATCCACTTCCATAATGGTCAATGTAGATCCGTTCGTTTTAGTATCTCCTCCGCAAAACTTTTGATCCATAATCCTAATGAACATTTTTGTCGTTTCAAATTTCCTAAATTTATAAAAACCCCTAAATACATACGATTTTTGGGAAAAATTTTTTTCAACATATACAGGCTGAGGGTTAGGGTTGGGCGATTTGTGTGGAAGGAAAAAAACCTTAATGAGCCCTTCGCGTTTCTGATTCCTGGGATTGAACTGAGCAAAAAAGTCCACTGGACCATATATCTACCGTGAAAATCGAGCATCCCGATTTTGACTTTAAGTTTTTTATTGACCTTTTTTGGATATTTTGGCATATAACAGCCAAACCATTGAGATTTTCGATCCAACACAAAGACAAACATTGTAGCCAAGATAGTAATTGAAAACTCTCTAATACATCGCAAAAGTATTGGAACGCTTCTTCAGGCAGTTTTGGCCTTAAGAATGTGCAAACTTTTTGGAAAATGTCGATAAATAGCATTGTGCTACAAAATTTGACCCGAAAAATATTCAAGTGTTCTGATGCAAAATTATATCGTGTTGGGATCCATGGACAACGACAATGCCTTTAGTTCGTTTGGGTCACTTCGTTTTATTTTTTTATAACGGTAAGAGTAGTTAAAATCTGGTATTCTTATATTTTCAAATTTAAACGGACATATCTTATTTTTTCCACAACAGATTTCTATTGGTCCTTCTTCCGTTTAAAGGGGTGAATAATATCTTTCGAACAAATTATTATTTGTTTAAATCGGTTAACAAATGGCTGAGTTATAGTCGTTTAAGTCTGAAAACCCCCACAAAAAAACTATAACTGAATTTCTCACAATTTTCAAAAATATAATGTTTTTTTGTTTTGTTCAATATTTATTTTGAAAATTGTGAGAAATTCAGTTATAGTTTTTTTGTGGGGGTTTTTCAGACATAAACCACTATAACTTAGCCATTTGTTAACCGATTTAAAACAATAATAGCTTATTCAAAAGACATTATTCATCCCTTTAAAAGGAAGAAGGATCAAAAGAAATCCCTTGTGGAAAAAATAAGATATGCCCGTTTAAATTTGAAAATGTAAGAAACCCAGATTTTCACTACTTTTACCGTTATAAAAAAATAAAACGAAGTGATCCAAACGAAATAAAGGCATTGTCGTTGTCCATGGATCCCAACACGATATAATTTTGCATCAGAACACTTGAATATTTTTCGGGTCAAATTTTGTAGCACAATGCTATTTATCGACATTTTCCGAAAAGTTTGCACACTCTTAAGGCCAAAACTGTCTGAAGGAGCGTTCCAATGCTTTTGCGATGTATTAGAGAGTTTTCAATTACTGTCTTGGCTACAATGTTTGTCTTTGTGTTGGATCGAAAATCTCAATGGTTTGGCTGTTATATGCCAAAATATCCAAAAAATGTCAATAAAAAACTTAAAGTCAAAATCGGGAGGCTCGATTTTCACGGTAGATATATGGTCCAGTAGACTTTTTTGCTCAGTTCAACCCCAGGAACCAGAAACGCGAAGGGCCCATTAAGGTTTTCAAATCGCCCCGGCCTAATCATCACATATCATAATAAATAGACAACAATTTCTTCATTATTTTAAGTAAGGTGAGTACCGTCAAATAAGTGAGCATTCGCGAGTGTAATTTCTGTTATCCAACAAATAGTAAAGTGCTAAATTAATTTGCTAACATTCGCCCTACAACGTCGTCGCGTCGTTATAGTTTTTGTTGTTGTTCTCTTCCAGAATAACTACTTTTCATATCACTTCGTACGAGTACTCCAAAATAATATTCAAAGTCAAAGAGTGCAGTGATCTGTATTGTTGGTATTATTTTCTATTCGAGAAAAATATTCATATCGTTGTTAGTGTTTTTTCAATGCATATTTAAATTGCCAAATAAAAGAAATAGAGAGAAGAAAAAACACTAACAACTCTACTGACCACTATCCGTTGAGTTGTAACAACAAATACCCATCACTGCAGTCATCTGTTCTGTTGATCGTTCGATCGATATACACACACAAGTGTTATTAATATACGAGGTCCGCGCCAAAAGGTAAATATACGAGGGGTGCGTGAAAAGTTCTATTGTCCATTCTGAATATTTTAATGAAATTTCTTTTCGATTATTTTTTACAAAATAATTGTTTTTCTTGTTATTGTTGGTAATTAGTGTGCATCTTACAGTCCGTGCACCCTACAATAGGTTAAACATTATTCAAAATTTGTGGATTTTCATCCATTTATTTAAATTTTTTACAAAGTTTTGATTATTCGTTTGTGTTTCTCTTAAGAAATAATTTGTTTGTGTATTATTCGATACACATATCCGAAATTTAGTGCACTGAGAGAAATTTTGAAGGCTTTCAGTACACAGGGAAAAATAAAAATTTTACGTTTCTTGTCAATTTTGTTCTTTTTATTGTATTTTTCGGTACAATAAATTAAAAATAGTGTATTTTCGATACATTTGTGTACTAAACAAAATTTAGTGACTTTTCGAAAAGAATATTTTGCAGTTTTTTTGGATTTTGGTGTATTTTTCGATACATTAAAAATAAAGTTGGGTATTTTTCGATACCGATTTTCACAATTATTGGATTATTTAAAATTTTTTCCACTATTTTTCGTTTTACATTGATAATTTGGTACGTTTTATTGTATTTTTCGGTACATTAAGATAAAAAAAGAGTGTATTTTTCGATACAAATTTTACAACCACTTAGAATTTGGCAGATTTTAAGAAAAATCAACACTGATTTCCGACGTTGGCTTGATAAACTTTAGTTGACAAGTTAATATATTATAGCATTTTCGTGCATTGTGAACTACTTCTTCAAGTCAGGTTGTTTTGGTCCATTTTAGAAAGGACATTTTTCAATTTCATTCAAATTTTATTTCGATTTTCATCGTTATGTCGGTTACTCCTCTAGACAGATTCATCAGAGCTACAGATGCTCTCATTACGTTTGATTCCAACTTCACTTCTCTCCGAGATGAAGATGTGGATATCTATATTCTTGAAGCTCAGGCAGCCGAATTTAAAGTAATGTGGAAAAAAGTAAAAGAGATGTTTGACGAATGTCTTAATTTCCTAAAAACTGCTGATAAACCCGATCCCAATGACATTACATCAGCAGAGTGTAAATATCAGGTAGCTTTCAAGGCGTATATAAATACAATTGCAATGATCAATCGGAAAATTGATGAACATAGAGCTAGGTCGATGAATTCTTCTCCCACTTCTGGCGAAAGATTTTCTGTTCCTGAAGGTTTGAATATAACTAGATCATCAGCTGAAGTATCCGCTTCATACAATGATAATGTTTTCCATAGTTTAAACCTTCCACCATGTGATATTGACATTTTCAATGGCGATTTTCTTTCATGGCCTAAGTTTAGGGATCTTTTTTCTGCATTGTTTATTGACAACAAGCGCTTGAGTGACATAGAAAGGCTATGTCACTTATTGAAGAAAACTAGTGGCGAAGCGAAAGATATTGTTTCAAAATTCCCTTTGACGAATAGGAGTTTTAATTTGGCTTGGAATGCTTTGAAGGAGACGTACGACAATGTACGAATTCTGGTGAATAACCAATTAAAGTTATTGTTCGACCTTCCGGTAATTGATATAGAATCGTGTTCAGGATTGAAACTATTACAGCGGGGTATAAATAGTTGCATTTCTGCTATGGAAATTTATGATGTTTCGACCAACGATTGGGATCCGATTCTTGTTTTCAGTTGCATCCAAAGATTACCCACAAACACTGTTCAATTGTGGGAACAAAATGTTCAAAATAAATCGGTCCTATCTTCATGGAAAGATTTAGATTCCTTTCTTACAGAAAGAATTCAGACACTTACGTGTCTTCGTGACATTAGGGGAATTGAATCCAATAATAAACATGAAAGCAAGTTTTCCAAACGGAGTCTTTCCATTTGCTCATCCGCCTCTTCAGGTCGATTTTGTATTATGTGCCCTAAGTTAGTTCATCCCTTAAGATTCTGTCCCAAATTCTTAAAATGCTCGATCGATAGTCGCTTTTCGGCACTTCGACGTCATCATTGTTGTATGAATTGTCTAGCTACAGGTCATGAAGTACATAAATGTCTAAGTAACCATAACTGTTCAAGATGTAACAGGCGACATCACACGCTGTTACATCGTGAAAATTCCTTTCATATGGGTTCTCCTAAATCGACTTCGTCCAATTCTTATTTAAGTACCCCTAAAGTATCGCAAAATGTATCAGTTCAAAGCCCAGACCTCTCTTCTTCTTCGTCTGGTACCTTTTCAACAAATAGGCAAGTGTTCCACGTTGCAGAAAATAGGAAAGTCGTATTAGGAACGGCTATGGTAAATATTGTTCACCAGGGAGTTTCACACCCAGTTCGTGCCCTTATTGACCCTGCATCAGAAGCCTCCTTCATTACTGAGGAGTTACAACAAAAAATTGGTATTTCTACCACATCAACAGCGGCAACTATTTCAGGGGTTGACCAAACTATTTCCGCTAGATCCAACAAGTGCTGTTCATTCGATATTGGTTCCACAAGCGATGAAATGTTTCGCATAAAGCTTAATGTATTGGTAGTTCCTAGCATTTCAGGAAATTTGTCTTCGACTCCCATTGGTAAGGGATTATATTCGTGTCTTCCAAATATTCGTTTGGCGGACCCACAGTTATTCGACTGTAGGCCAGTAGATATTCTAATTGGTGCTGATCTATATCCACAAATTCTTTTACAAGGAATTAAGTTTAATATTTTGGGTTCTTTGGTTGCTCAAAATACAGTTTTCGGTTGGATCATTACTGGTCCACTTTCTCCAAGTATAAGAGTATATTCTGCAGTAGTGAGATATGCAAATCATGAGGAAAATAAAAGTTCGAAATGCAATTCTTATAGGAAAAGAAATATTTGAATTAATTTTCTCAGACGTTCATGTGAAGCATTCGCCGTTTTTTGAATTTAGTGTTATTGACTACGTCAAAGTACTTTGCTACAAATCTTCTTCAACATAATCTTGAATCTCCTTGTCTGTCTTTTATTAATTTTACAACTGAAAACATTCATGCTGTTATACCAATACTATCTCCTAGAGGTGGAATAGTATTTGAATGAAATATTCAAAAGGACATACAGTTGTTATGGGTACACGATATTCAAATGGACGATTTCGTGGTTCTTCTGATCGGACAATTCTCGCACTTCGTGTAAATGAGTCGTTTAATATAAAACGTTTTTTCGGGCGTTAACCGTGGTCTTCAATTCGTGCAAATGTAACACGGTGTTGTAGGACGACGAAGAAATTAGTTAATCATTCTAATTAAAATGAATTGTTCGTGATGAACATAAATTGGTTTCTTTCTTTTTTCATATAGTAGAAAAATTGTATAAGACAACCTACTCTCAGCTATTACGTGTCTGACGAGTAAAAATGTACGAATATTTATACACCACATGTAGTTGGAAGCAGATTCTTAGTAGTGGCTCCTATTCGGGAGTTTAGAATTTGCTGGTCGATAGCGCCCTTCAGGCGAAATAAAACGAAGACTTTCCTATCCGGGATATTTAACAATTCTTCGTTTTTGATTTTAATTTAGCTGGTCGGTAGCGCCCTTCTGGCGAAATAGAACGAAGAGGCTCCTATCCGGGAGATTTAACAACTTTTCGTTTCTTTCAGTTACAAAAAAAAGTTATTGTATCGAATCGCTCCTATCCGGGAGGTTGAACAACGCTTCGGTACTAAGTAGTAGTGGATGTAGCGCCAATGGAAATTGGCATGGGTCCTCCGGACCACATGGGCTTTCCGAGCCATTTATATTATAAGAAATGTACAAAAAAGAAAGAAACTGCTAAAATGCTCACTATTGACGGTTCCGCCGTTTAATGTAAAATATGTACTCATAACTAAAGAACTAGAAATTAAGTTGAAACATCGCTGGATATTTCAAGGTGGCCGGCAATGTTTAATTACGAATAGTTTCATTCTCTTTTCAAATTATGATGTTTCATTTCTTCCGTTAGAACTTGACCATTTAGCAGAAGTGCAACTTTGTGTTTTCGCACAAAGTGAAAGATGTCAAATTCTAATGAGAATGTACTAAAAATTGGCGCCACTTTGCAGTGTCCATCGTTTGTTTTTATTCTCTCTTTGGTTAAATAAAGAGTGGTCAGTCGATCTTCGTCGATTAAAGAAATAACTTGGATTTTCGTCCACCACAAATTTGGATATTCGTCCACAACAACTTTGTAAACAAAAGGTACAGATATTGTTTATACGAACAATATTTCTTAAATAAAGGATTGAATCATTTTTATTATAACGAAATTGATACTGCTGTTGTTTTGTTTTTTCTTTTTGGTTTTTTTCTTTTATTGCCTCCGCAAACACCACGTTTATTGGTGTGAAGGTCCTACAAAAAATATTCTTTAAAAAATCCACGTTTATTGGTATGAAGGTCCTACAAAAAATATTTTTAAAAAATCCACGTTTATTGGTCTGAAGGTAGTAGAAAAAATATTTTTAAAAAATCCACGTTTATTGGTGTGAAGTAGGGTGTCCAAAACCGAAACCGGTTAACCGGTTTTGAGTTACAAAACCGAAACCGGTTTTCGCCAAAATCTTCATTTTCGGTTAACCGAAAAAACCGGTTATTTGTGTCGGTTAACCGGTTTTAAAAAAGTAGTAATATTTTTAAAATTTCATTATAATTATATTCTTGAAAGTATACTTAACTTAACTAACAAAAGGTACGGCAAAATTATAAATATCAGATACCCTTAAACTTGAAAAATATTTTGTGTAAAATGGCAAAACTCCAATATAGTTCAATTGAACAATCTATGAAAAAACTGCGTATACGTAATATCACACGGTTGTTTGAATGACGTTATTCGTACGTATTTCAATTAGTACAGTAAACTAAGAACTTGTCGAATTTAAGGTTGTAAAGGACAACGATAACAAAATGCATTTTGATTCCGGCACGATAATTTGAGGTTCTCAACGCAAGAAGGAGAATCCAGACTTAATAAAATGTAAATTTAATTAATTTGGTACACAATATTATATTTGTAAGGGCTTTTACTATTCTTAGAGCACAATTTCTGACTTATGTTTGCTGTCTCCACTTTAAGGTTGAATGTTAAATAACAAGGATATTATCAGATAATTATGTAATAACGAATTATTTAGACTTAATTTACCCCTTGCCGCACATAGTTAATCAAATATTTATCAATTATGAGCAATTTTGTACCTTTTAAACAAAACCGGGTTAAACCGGTTAACCGGTTTTCAAAATTTTTGAAAACCGAAAACCGGTTTTTGGGAAAACTAAAAATTTCGGTTAACCGAAAACCGTTTTGTTTGGAAAAACCGGTTTTTTGGACACCCTAGTGTGAAGGTCCTACAAAAAATATTCTTTAAAAAATCCACGTTTATTGGTCTGCAGGTCGTAGAAAAAATATTTTTAAAAAATCCACGTTTATGGGTCTGAAGGTAGTAGAAAAAATATTTTTAAAAAATCCACGTTTATTGGTCTGAAGGTAGTAGAAAAAATATTTTTAAAAAATCCACGTTTATTGGTCAGAAGGTAGTAGAAAAAATATTTTTAAAAAATCCACGTTTATTGGTCTGAAGGTAGTAGAAAAAATATTTTAAAAAAATCCACGTTTATTGGTCTGAAGGTAGTAGAAAAAATATTTTTAAAAAATCCACGTTTATTGGTCTGAAGGTAGTAGAAAAAATATTTTTAAAAAATCCACGTTTTTTTGGTCTGAAGGTTGTAGAAAAAATATTTTAAAAAATCCACGTTGATTGGTCTGAAGGTTGTAGAAAAAATATTTTTAAAAAATCCACGTTTATTGGTCTGAAGGTAGTAGAAAAAATATTTTTAAAAAATCCACGTTTTTTTGGTCTGAAGGTTGTAGAAAAAATATTTTTAAAAAATCCACGTTTATTGGTCTGAAGGTTGTAGAAAAAATATTTTTAAAAAATCCACGTTTATTGGTCTGAAGGTTGTAGAAAAAATATTTTTAAAAAATCCACGTTTTTTGGTCTGAAGGTTGTAGAAAAAATATTTTTAAAAAATCCACGTTTATTGGTCTGAAGGTTGTAGAAAAAATATTTTTAAAAAACCCACGTTTATTGGTCTGAAGGTCGTAGAAAAAATATTTTTAAAAAATCCACGTTTATTGGTCTGAAAGTCGTAGAAAAAAATATTTTTAAAAAATCCACGTTTATTGGTCTGAAGGTAGTAGAAAAAATATTTTTTAAAAATCCAAGTTTATTGGTCTGAAGGTTGTAGAAAAAATATTTTTAAAAAATCCACGTTTATTGGTCTGAAGGTAGTAGAAAAAATATTTTTAAAAAATCCACGTTTATTGGTCTGAAGGTAGTAGAAAAAATATTTTTAAAAAATCCACGTTTATTGGTCTGAAGGTAGTAGAAAAAAAATTTTTAAAAAATCCACCTTTATTGGTGTGAAGGTAGTAGAAAAATATTTTTAAAAAATCCACGTTTAATGGGGTGAAGGTAGTAGAAAGATATTTTTAAAAAATCCAAGTTTATTGGTCTGAAGGTCGAAGAAAAAATATTTTTAAAAAATCCACGTTTATTGGTCTGAAGGTCGAAGAAAAAATATTTTTAAAAAATCCACGTTTATTGGTCTGAAGGTCGAAGAAAAAATATTTTTCAAAAATCCACGTTTATTGGTCTGAAGGTTGTAGAAAAAATATTTTTAAAAAATCCACGTTTATTGGTCTGAAGGTAGTAGAAAAAATATTTTTAAAAAATCCACGTTTATTGGTCTGAAGGTAGTAGAAACAATATTTTTAAAAAATCCACGTTTATTGGTCCGAAGGTCGTAGAAAAAATATTTTAAAAAATCCACGTTTATTGGTCTGAAGGTTGTAGAAAAAATATTTTTAAAAAATCCACGTTTATTGGTCTGCAGGTAGTAGAAAAAATATTTTTAAAAAATCCACGTTTATTGGTCTGAAGGTCGTAGAATAATATGTTTTAAAAAATCCACGTTTATTGGTCTGAAGGTTGTAGAAAAAATATTTTTAAAAAATCCACGTTTATTGGTCTGAAGGTTGTAGAAAAATATTTTTAAAAAATCCACGTTTATTGGTCTGAAGGTAGTAGAAAAATATTTTTAAAAAATCCACGTTTATTGGTCTGAATGTAGTAGAAAAAATATTTTTAAAAAATCCACGTTTATTGGTCTGAAGGTTGTAGAAAAAATATTTTTAAAAAATCCACGTTTATTGGTCTGAAGGTTGTAGAAAAATATTTTTAAAAAATCCACGTTTATTGGTCTGAAGGTAGTAGAAAAAATATTTTTAAAAAATCCACGTTTATTGGTCTGAAGGTTGTAGAAAAAATATTTTTAAAAAATCCACGTTTATTGGTCTGAAGGTTGTAGAAAAAATATTTTTAAAAAATCCACGTTTATTGGTCTGAAGGTTGTAGAAAAAATATTTTAAAAAAATCCACGTTTATTGGTCTAAAGATCGTAGAAAAAATATTTTTAAAAAATCCACGTTTATTGGTCTGAAGGTAGTAGAAAAAATATTTTTAAAAAATCCACGTTTATTGGTCTGAAGATCGTAGAAAAAATATTTTTAAAAAATCCACGTTTATTGGTCTGAAGATCGTAGAAAAAATATTTTTAAAAAATCCACGTTTATTGGTCTGAAGATCGTAGAAAAAATATTTTTAAAAAATCCACGTTTATTGGTCTGAAGGTAGTAGAAAAAATATTTTTAAAAAATCCACGTTTATTGGTCTGAAGGTTGTAGAAAAAATATTTTTAAAAAATCCACGTTTATTGGTCTGAAGATTGTAGAAAAAATATTTTTAAAAAATCCACGTTTATTGGTCTGAAGGTTGTAGAAAAAATATTTTTAAAAAATCCACGTTTATTGGTCTGAAGGTTGTAGAAAAAATATTTTTAAAAAATCCACGTTTATTGGTCTGAAGGTTGTAGAAAAAATATTTTTAAAAAATCCACGTTTATTGGTCTGAAGGTTGTAGAAAAAATATTTTTAAAAAATCCACGTTTATTGGTCTGAAGGTTGTAGAAAAAATATTTTTAAAAAATCCACGTTTATTGGTCTGAAGGTTGTAGAAAAAATATTTTTAAAAAATCCACGTTTATTGGTCTGAAGGTTGTAGAAAAAATATTTTTAAAAAATCCACGTTTATTGGTCTGAAGGTTGTAGAAAAAATATTTTTAAAAAATCCACGTTTATTGGTCTGAAGGTTGTAGAAAAAATATTTTTAAAAAATCCACGTTTATTGGTCTGAAGGTTGTAGAAAAAATATTTTTAAAAAATCCACGTTTATTGGCCTGAAGATCGTAGAAAAAATATTTTTAAACAATCCACGCTTATTGGTCTGAAGGTCGTACAAAAAATATTTTTAAACAATCCACGCTTATTGGTCTGAAGGTCGTACAAAAAATATTTTTAAACAATCCACGCTTATTGGTCTGAAGGTCGTACAAAAAATATTTTTAAACAATCCACTTTTATTGGTCTGAAGGTCGTACAAAAAATATTTTTAAACAATCCACGCTTATTGGTCTGAAGGTCGTACAAAAAATATTTTTAAAAAATCCACGCTTATTGGTCTGAAGGTCGTACAAAAAATATTTTTAAACAATCCACGCTTATTGGTCTGAAGGTCGTACAAAAAATATTTTTAAACAATCCACGCTTATTGGTCTGAAGGTCGTACAAAAAATATTTTTAAAAAATCCACGCTTATTGGTCTGAAGGTCGTACAAAAAATATTTTTAAAAAATCCACGCTTATTGGTCTGAAGGTCGTACAAAAAATATTTTTAAAAAATCCACGTTTATTGGTCTGAAGGTTGTAGAAAAAATATTTTTAAAAAATCCACGTTTATTGGTCTGAAGGTTGTAGAAAAAATATTTTTAAAAAATCCACGTTTATTGGTCTGAAGGTTGTAGAAAAAATATTTTTAAAAAATCCACGTTTATTGGTCTGAAGGTTGTAGAAAAAATATTTTTAAAAAATCCACGTTTATTGGTCTGAAAGTTGTAGAAAAAATATTTTTAAAAAATCCACGTTTATTGGTCTGAAGGTCGTAGAAAAAATATTTTTAAAAAATCCACGTTTATTGGTCTGAAGGTTGTAGAAAAAATATTTTTAAAAAATCCACGTTTATTGGTCTGAAGGTTGTAGAAAAAATATTTTTAAAAAATCCACGTTTATTGGTCTGAAGGTTGTAGAAAAAATATTTTTAAAAAATCCACGTTTATTGGTCTGAAGGTTGTAGAAAAAATATTTTTAAAAAATCCACGTTTATTGGTCTGAAAGTTGTAGAAAAAATATTTTTAAAAAATCCACGTTTATTGGTCTGAAGGTCGTAGAAAAAATATTTTTAAAAAATCCACCATTATTGGTCTGAAGATAGTAGAAAAAATATTTTTAAAAAATCCACGTTTATTGGTCTGAAGATCGTAGAAAAAATAATTTTAAAAAATTCACGTTTATTGGTCTGAAGATCGTAAAAAAATATTTTTAAAAAATCCACGTTTATTGGTCTGAAGGTAGTAGAAAAAATATTTTTAAAAAATCCACGTTTATTGGTCTGAAGGTTGTAGAAAAAATATTTTTAAAAAATCCACGTTTATTGGTCTGAAAGTTGTAGAAAAAATATTTTTAAAAAATCCACGTTTATTGGTCTGAAGGTCGTAGAAAAAATATTTTTAAAAAATCCACGATTATTGGTCTGAAGATAGTAGAAAAAATATTTTTAAAAAATCCACGTTTATTGGTCTGAAGATCGTAGAAAAAATAATTTTAAAAAATTCACGTTTATTGGTCTGAAGATCGTAAAAAAATATTTTTAAAAAATCCACGTTTATTGGTCTGAAGGTAGTAGAAAAAATATTTTTAAAAAATCCACGTTTATTGGTCTGAAGGTTGTAGAAAAAATATTTTTAAAAAATCCACGTTTATTGGTCTGAAGGTTGTAGAAAAAATATTTTTAAAAAATCCACGTTTATTGGTCTGAAGGTTGTAGAAAAAATATTTTTAAAAAATCCACGTTTATTGGTCTGAAGGTTGTAGAAAAAATATTTTTAAAAAATCCACGTTTATTGGTCTGAAGGTTGTAGAAAAATATTTTTAAAAAATCCACGTTTATTGGTCTGAAGGTAGTAGAAAAAATATTTTTAAAAAATCCACGTTTATTGGTCTGAATGTAGTAGAAAAAATATTTTTAAAAAATCCACGTTTATTGGTCTGAAGGTTGTAGAAAAAATATTTTTAAAAAATCCACGTTTATTGGTTTGAAGGTTGTAGAAAAATATTTTTAAAAAATCCACGTTTATTGGTCTGAAGGTAGTAGAAAAAATATTTTTAAAAAATCCACGTTTATTGGTCTGAATGTAGTAGAAAAAATATTTTTAAAAAATCCACGTTTATTGGTCTGAAGGTTGTAGAAAAAATATTTTTAAAAAATCCACGTTTATTGGTCTGAAGGTTGTAGAAAAAATATTTTTAAAAAATCCACGTTTATTGGTCTGAAGGTCGTACAAAAAATATTTTTAAAAAATCCACGCTTATTGGTCTGAAGGTCGTACAAAAAATATTTTTAAACAATCCACGCTTATTGGTCTGAAGGTCGTACAAAAAATATTTTTAAACAATCCACGCTTATTGGTCTGAAGGTCGTACAAAAAATATTTTTAAAAAATCCACGCTTATTGGTCTGAAGGTCGTACAAAAAATATTTTTAAAAAATCCACGCTTATTGGTCTGAAGGTCGTACAAAAAATATTTTTAAAAAATCCACGTTTATTGGTCTGAAGGTTGTAGAAAAAATATTTTTAAAAAATCCACGTTTATTGGTCTGAAGGTTGTAGAAAAAATATTTTTAAAAAATCCACGTTTATTGGTCTGAAGGTTGTAGAAAAAATATTTTTAAAAAATCCACGTTTATTGGTCTGAAGGTTGTAGAAAAAATATTTTTAAAAAATCCACGTTTATTGGTCTGAAGGTTGTAGAAAAAATATTTTTAAAAAATCCACGTTTATTGGTCTGAAAGTTGTAGAAAAAATATTTTTAAAAAATCCACGTTTATTGGTCTGAAGGTCGTAGAAAAAATATTTTTAAAAAATCCACGTTTATTGGTCTGAAGGTTGTAGAAAAAATATTTTTAAAAAATCCACGTTTATTGGTCTGAAGGTTGTAGAAAAAATATTTTTAAAAAATCCACGTTTATTGGTCTGAAGGTTGTAGAAAAAATATTTTTAAAAAATCCACGTTTATTGGTCTGAAGGTTGTAGAAAAAATATTTTTAAAAAATCCACGTTTATTGGTCTGAAAGTTGTAGAAAAAATATTTTTAAAAAATCCACGTTTATTGGTCTGAAGGTCGTAGAAAAAATATTTTTAAAAAATCCACCATTATTGGTCTGAAGATAGTAGAAAAAATATTTTTAAAAAATCCACGTTTATTGGTCTGAAGATCGTAGAAAAAATAATTTTAAAAAATTCACGTTTATTGGTCTGAAGATCGTAAAAAAATATTTTTAAAAAATCCACGTTTATTGGTCTGAAGGTAGTAGAAAAAATATTTTTAAAAAATCCACGTTTATTGGTCTGAAGGTTGTAGAAAAAATATTTTTAAAAAATCCACGTTTATTGGTCTGAAAGTTGTAGAAAAAATATTTTTAAAAAATCCACGTTTATTGGTCTGAAGGTCGTAGAAAAAATATTTTTAAAAAATCCACGATTATTGGTCTGAAGATAGTAGAAAAAATATTTTTAAAAAATCCACGTTTATTGGTCTGAAGATCGTAGAAAAAATAATTTTAAAAAATTCACGTTTATTGGTCTGAAGATCGTAAAAAAATATTTTTAAAAAATCCACGTTTATTGGTCTGAAGGTAGTAGAAAAAATATTTTTAAAAAATCCACGTTTATTGGTCTGAAGGTTGTAGAAAAAATATTTTTAAAAAATCCACGTTTATTGGTCTGAAGGTTGTAGAAAAAATATTTTTAAAAAATCCACGTTTATTGGTCTGAAGGTTGTAGAAAAAATATTTTTAAAAAATCCACGTTTATTGGTCTGAAGGTTGTAGAAAAAATATTTTTAAAAAATCCACGTTTATTGGTCTGAAGGTTGTAGAAAAATATTTTTAAAAAATCCACGTTTATTGGTCTGAAGGTAGTAGAAAAAATATTTTTAAAAAATCCACGTTTATTGGTCTGAATGTAGTAGAAAAAATATTTTTAAAAAATCCACGTTTATTGGTCTGAAGGTTGTAGAAAAAATATTTTTAAAAAATCCACGTTTATTGGTTTGAAGGTTGTAGAAAAATATTTTTAAAAAATCCACGTTTATTGGTCTGAAGGTAGTAGAAAAAATATTTTTAAAAAATCCACGTTTATTGGTCTGAATGTAGTAGAAAAAATATTTTTAAAAAATCCACGTTTATTGGTCTGAAGGTTGTAGAAAAAATATTTTTAAAAAATCCACGTTTATTGGTCTGAAGGTTGTAGAAAAAATATTTTTAAAAAATCCACGTTTATTGGTCTGAAGGTTGTAGAAAAAATATTTTAAAAAAATCCACGTTTATTGGTCTAAAGATCGTAGAAAAAATATTTTTAAAAAATCCACGTTTATTGGTCTGAAGGTAGTAGAAAAAATATTTTTAAAAAATCCACGTTTATTGGTCTGAAGATCGTAGAAAAAATATTTTTAAAAAATCCACGTTTATTGGTCTGAAGATCGTAGAAAAAATATTTTTAAAAAATCCACGTTTATTGGTCTGAAGATCGTAGAAAAAATATTTTTAAAAAATCCACGTTTATTGGTCTGAAGGTAGTAGAAAAAATATTTTTAAAAAATCCACGTTTATTGGTCTGAAGATTGTAGAAAAAATATTTTTAAAAAATCCACGTTTATTGGTCTGAAGGTTGTAGAAAAAATATTTTTAAAAAATCCACGTTTATTGGTCTGAAGGTTGTAGAAAAAATATTTTTAAAAAATCCACGTTTATTGGTCTGAAGGTTGTAGAAAAAATATTTTTAAAAAATCCACGTTTATTGGTCTGAAGGTTGTAGAAAAAATATTTTTAAAAAATCCACGTTTATTGGTCTGAAGGTTGTAGAAAAAATATTTTTAAAAAATCCACGTTTATTGGTCTGAAGGTTGTAGAAAAAATATTTTTAAAAAATCCACGTTTATTGGTCTGAAGGTTGTAGAAAAAATATTTTTAAAAAATCCACGTTTATTGGTCTGAAGGTTGTAGAAAAAATATTTTTAAAAAATCCACGTTTATTGGTCTGAAGGTTGTAGAAAAAATATTTTTAAAAAATCCACGTTTATTGGTCTGAAGGTTGTAGAAAAAATATTTTTAAAAAATCCACGTTTATTGGTCTGAAGGTTGTAGAAAAAATATTTTTAAAAAATCCACGTTTATTGGTCTGAAGGTTGTAGAAAAAATATTTTTAAAAAATCCACGTTTATTGGTCTGAAGGTTGTAGAAAAATATTTTTAAAAAATCCACGTTTATTGGTCTGAAGGTTGTAGAAAAAATATTTTTAAAAAATCCACGTTTATTGGCCTGAAGATCGTAGAAAAAATATTTTTAAAAAATCCACGTTTATTGGTCTGAAGGTCGTAGAAAAAAATATTTTTAAAAAATCCACGTTTATTGGTCTGAAGGTCGTAGAAAAAAATATTTTTAAAAAATCCACGTTTATTGGTCTGAAGGTCGTAGAAAAAAATATTTTTAAAAAATCCACGTTTATTGGTCTGAAGGTCGAAGAAAAAATATTTTTAAAAAATCCACGTTTATTGGTCTGAAGGTCGTAGAAAAAATATTTTCAAATAATCCACGCTTATTGGTCTGAAGGTCGCAGAAAAAATATTTTTAAAAAATCCACGTTTATTGGTCTGAAGGTCGTAGAAAAAATATTTTTAAAAAATCCACGTTTATTGGTCTAAAGGTAGTAGAAAAAATATTTTTAAAAAATCCACGTTTATTGGTATAAAGGTAGTAGAAAAAATATTTTTAAAAAATCCACGTTTATTGGTCTGAAGGTAGTAGAAAAAAATTTTAAAAAATCCACGTTTAGTGGTCTGAAGGTAGTAGAAAAAATATTTTTAAAAAGTCCACGTTTATTGGTCTGAAGGTAGTAGAAAAAATATTCTTAAAAAATCCACGTTTATTGGTCTGAAGATCGTAGAAAAATTATTCTTTAAAAAATCCACGTTTATTGGTCTGAAGGTAGTAGAAAAAATATTTTTAAAAAATCCACGTTTATTGGTCTGAAGGTTGTAGAAAAAATATTTTTAAAAAATCCACGTTTATTGGTCTGAAGGTTGTAGAAAAAATATTTTTAAAAAATCCACGTTTATTGGTCTGAAGGTTGTAGAAAAAATATTTTTAAAAAATCCACGTTTATTGGTCTGAAAGTTGTAGAAAAAATATTTTTAAAAAATCCACGTTTATTGGTCTGAAGGTTGTAGAAAAAATATTTTTAAAAAATCCACGTTTATTGGTCTGAAGGTTGTAGAAAAAATATTTTTAAAAAATCCACGTTTATTGGTCTGAAGGTTGTAGAAAAAATATTTTTAAAAAATCCACGTTTATTGGTCTGAAGGTTGTAGAAAAAATATTTTTAAAAAATCCACGTTTATTGGTCTGAAGGTTGTAGAAAAAATATTTTTAAAAAATCCACGTTTATTGGTCTGAAGGTTGTAGAAAAAATATTTTTAAAAAATCCACGTTTATTGGTCTGAAGGTTGTAGAAAAATATTTTTAAAAAATCCACGTTTATTGGTCTGAAGGTTGTAGAAAAATATTTTTAAAAAATCCACGTTTATTGGTCTGAAGGTAGTAGAAAAAATATTTTTAAAAAATCCACGTTTATTGGTCTGAATGTAGTAGAAAAAATATTTTTAAAAAATCCACGTTTATTGGTCTGAAGGTTGTAGAAAAAATATTTTTAAAAAATCCACGTTTATTGGTTTGAAGGTTGTAGAAAAATATTTTTAAAAAATCCACGTTTATTGGTCTGAAGGTAGTAGAAAAAATATTTTTAAAAAATCCACGTTTATTGGTCTGAATGTAGTAGAAAAAATATTTTTAAAAAATCCACGTTTATTGGTCTGAAGGTTGTAGAAAAAATATTTTTAAAAAATCCACGTTTATTGGTCTGAAGGTTGTAGAAAAAATATTTTTAAAAAATCCACGTTTATTGGTCTGAAGGTTGTAGAAAAAATATTTTAAAAAAATCCACGTTTATTGGTCTAAAGATCGTAGAAAAAATATTTTTAAAAAATCCACGTTTATTGGTCTGAAGGTAGTAGAAAAAATATTTTTAAAAAATCCACGTTTATTGGTCTGAAGATCGTAGAAAAAATATTTTTAAAAAATCCACGTTTATTGGTCTGAAGATCGTAGAAAAAATATTTTTAAAAAATCCACGTTTATTGGTCTGAAGATCGTAGAAAAAATATTTTTAAAAAATCCACGTTTATTGGTCTGAAGGTAGTAGAAAAAATATTTTTAAAAAATCCACGTTTATTGGTCTGAAGATTGTAGAAAAAATATTTTTAAAAAATCCACGTTTATTGGTCTGAAGGTTGTAGAAAAAATATTTTTAAAAAATCCACGTTTATTGGTCTGAAGGTTGTAGAAAAAATATTTTTAAAAAATCCACGTTTATTGGTCTGAAGGTTGTAGAAAAAATATTTTTAAAAAATCCACGTTTATTGGTCTGAAGGTTGTAGAAAAAATATTTTTAAAAAATCCACGTTTATTGGTCTGAAGGTTGTAGAAAAAATATTTTTAAAAAATCCACGTTTATTGGTCTGAAGGTTGTAGAAAAAATATTTTTAAAAAATCCACGTTTATTGGTCTGAAGGTTGTAGAAAAAATATTTTTAAAAAATCCACGTTTATTGGTCTGAAGGTTGTAGAAAAAATATTTTTAAAAAATCCACGTTTATTGGTCTGAAGGTTGTAGAAAAAATATTTTTAAAAAATCCACGTTTATTGGTCTGAAGGTTGTAGAAAAAATATTTTTAAAAAATCCACGTTTATTGGTCTGAAGGTTGTAGAAAAAATATTTTTAAAAAATCCACGTTTATTGGTCTGAAGGTTGTAGAAAAAATATTTTTAAAAAATCCACGTTTATTGGCCTGAAGATCGTAGAAAAAATATTTTTAAAAAATCCACGTTTATTGGTCTGAAGGTCGTAGAAAAAAATATTTTTAAAAAATCCACGTTTATTGGTCTGAAGGTCGTAGAAAAAAATATTTTTAAAAAATCCACGTTTATTGGTCTGAAGGTCGTAGAAAAAAATATTTTTAAAAAATCCACGTTTATTGGTCTGAAGGTCGAAGAAAAAATATTTTTAAAAAATCCACGTTTATTGGTCTGAAGGTCGTAGAAAAAATATTTTCAAATAATCCACGCTTATTGGTCTGAAGGTCGTAGAAAAAATATTTTTAAAAAATCCACGTTTATTGGTCTGAAGGTCGTAGAAAAAATATTTTTAAAAAATCCACGTTTATTGGTCTAAAGGTAGTAGAAAAAATATTTTTAAAAAATCCACGTTTATTGGTATAAAGGTAGTAGAAAAAATATTTTTAAAAAATCCACGTTTATTGGTCTGAAGGTAGTAGAAAAAAATTTTAAAAAATCCACGTTTAGTGGTCTGAAGGTAGTAGAAAAAATATTTTTAAAAAGTCCACGTTTATTGGTCTGAAGGTAGTAGAAAAAATATTCTTAAAAAATCCACGTTTATTGGTCTGAAGATCGTAGAAAAATTATTCTTTAAAAAATCCACGTTTATTGGTCTGAAGGTAGTAGAAAAAATATTTTTAAAAAATCCACGTTTATTGGTCTGAAGGTTGTAGAAAAAATATTTTTAAAAAATCCACGTTTATTGGTCTGAAGGTTGTAGAAAAAATATTTTTAAAAAATCCACGTTTATTGGTCTGAAGGTTGTAGAAAAAATATTTTTAAAAAATCCACGTTTATTGGTCTGAAAGTTGTAGAAAAAATATTTTTAAAAAATCCACGTTTATTGGTCTGAAGGTTGTAGAAAAAATATTTTTAAAAAATCCACGTTTATTGGTCTGAAGGTTGTAGAAAAAATATTTTTAAAAAATCCACGTTTATTGGTCTGAAGGTTGTAGAAAAAATATTTTTAAAAAATCCACGTTTATTGGTCTGAAGGTTGTAGAAAAAATATTTTTAAAAAATCCACGTTTATTGGTCTGAAGGTTGTAGAAAAAATATTTTTAAAAAATCCACGTTTATTGGTCTGAAGGTTGTAGAAAAAATATTTTTAAAAAATCCACGTTTATTGGTCTGAAGGTTGTAGAAAAAATATTTTTAAAAAATCCACGTTTATTGGTCTGAAGGTCGTAGAAAAAATATTTTTAAATAATCCACGTTTATTGGCCTGAAGATCGTAGAAAAAATATTTTTTAAAAAATCCACGTTTATTGGTCTGAAGGTCGTAGAAAAAAATATTTTTAAAAAATCCACGTTTATTGGTCTGAAGGTCGTAGAAAAAAATATTTTTAAAAAATCCACGTTTATTGGTCTGAAGGTCGAAGAAAAAATATTTTTAAAAAATCCACGTTTATTGGTCTGAAGGTCGTAGAAAAAATATTTTCAAATAATCCACGCTTATTGGTCTGAAGGTCGTAGAAAAAATATTTTTAAAAAATCCACGTTTATTGGTCTGAAGGTCGTAGAAAAAATATTTTTAAAAAATCCACGTTTATTGGTCTGAAGGTCGTTGAAAAAATATTTTTAAAAAATCCACGTTTATTGGTCTAAAGGTAGTAGAAAAAATATTTTTAAAAAATCCACGTTTATTGGTATAAAGGTAGTAGAAAAAATATTTTTAAAAAATCCACGTTTATTGGTCTGAAGGTAGTAGAAAAAAATTTTAAAAAATCCACGTTTAGTGGTCTGAAGGTAGTAGAAAAAATATTTTTAAAAAGTCCACGTTTATTGGTCTGAAGGTAGTAGAAAAAATATTTTTTAAAAAATCCACGTTTATTGGTCTGAAGGTAGTAGAAAAAATATTTTTAAAAAATCCACGTTTATTGGTCTGAATGTAGTAGAAAAAAATTTTAAAAAAGCCACGTTTAGTGGTCTGAAGGTAGTAGAAAAAATATTTTTAAAAAGTCCACGTTTATTGGTCTGAAGGTAGTAGAAAAAATATTCTTAAAAAATCCACGTTTATTGGTCTGAAGGTCATAGAAAAAATATTTTTAAAAAATCCACGCTTATTGGTCTGAAGGTCGTAGAAAAAATATTTTTAAAAAATCCACGTTTATTGGTCTGAAGGTCGTAGAAAAAATATTTTTAAAAAATCCACGTTTATTGGTCTGAAGGTCGTAGAAAAAATATTTTTAAAAAATCCACTTTTAATGGTCTGAAAGTCGTAGAAAAAATATTTTTAAAAAATCCACTTTTAATGGTCTGAAGGTCGTAGAAAAAATATTTTTAAAAAATCCATGTTTATTTGTCTGAAGGTCGTAGAAAAAATATTTTTAAATATTTGTCTAAAAGTCGTAGAAAAAAATATTTTTAAAAAATCCGTTTTTAATGGTCTGAAGGTCGTAAATAAAAAATATTTTTAAAAAATCCACTTTTAATGGTCTGAAGGTCGTAAAAAAATATTTTTTAAACAATCCACTTTTAATGGTCTGAAGGTCGTAGAAAAAATATTTTTAAAAAATCCACGTTTATTGGTCTGAAGGTCGTAGAAAAAATATTTTTAAAAAATCCACGTTTATTGGTCTGAAGGTCGTAGAAAAAATATTTTTAAAAAATCCACGTTTATTGGTCTGAAGGTAGTAGAAAAAATATTTTTAAAAAATCCACGTTTATTGGTGTGAAGGTAGTAGAAAAAATATTTTTAAAAAATCCACGTTTATTGGTCTGAAGGTCATAGAAAAAATATTTCTAAAAAATTCACGTTTATTGGTCTGAAGGTCGTAGAAAAAATATTTTTAAAAAATCCACGTTTATTGGTCTGAAGGTCGTAGAAAAAATATTTTTAAAAAATCCACGTTTATTGGTCTGAAGGTAGTAGAAAAAATATTTTTAAAAAATCCACGTTTATTGGTCTGAAGCTCGTGGAATAATATGTTTTAAAAAATCCACGTTTATTGTTCTAAAGGTCCTACAAAAATTATTCTTTAAAACATCCACGTTTATTGGTGTGAAGGTCCAACAAATATTATTATTGCCTTATAAAAATGATCAATTTACCTTTCATGATTTCAACGATTTCCAAACTATAAAACTCAGCTATAGTTAAAATTTATAACTCCCAAATGTATAATTAAATCTAGCAACTTGTAGAAATTTAATTCAACACTTAAATTGTGTACTAATTTTAAATGAACAACAAAAACAAAAGTCATTCAAACTGACCCCTCTACAAAATAGTCTACAAAATATTTTACAATACAGTTTTGTTGTTTAAATCATTCATCTGGATGATGGCAACAAGCAGTTTATTACAACAACAACAAACAATGTCAGAAACTCAGAAATGTATTTTCTTGTCTAATTGCAAAATAACACCACTACGACCACTAACGACGATATCAACACCAAGAGATGTAACACCAGGCAATACAACAGCAACAACAACAACAGTTTGAGACATAATCATGCAACTTTAGTTGCAACAACAATAACAACAGCAACATAAAAACTGGGTTAATGGAAGAGTAAAACCAAACAAAAACAAAACACATTTGGGGTTTATCAAAATAGTGAACCCAAGTACATTTGGGGTTGGGGGCGGGGAGAGTGAATGACTGACTGCGTGATAAGAAGTTTATGTGTGCAACATAATAGGAAAAAGGCCAAAAACAACAACACACCAGGATCGGCTGGATGGTTGCTAGACATTCAGTCAGTTCGGTCTTAACAAACATTCACATCACTAATATTGATGCATTACTACAAAATTTCTAAGGCAGCTGGTGTTGTTGCAACACACCTCTCTCTCTTTATTCTCCTTTATCACAACACACATCAAAGAAATGCAATAAAAACCAACAACCATAAAGGCAAAACCAGAAAACATCATTACAGAACATCAACAACATAAGCGTAGTGATGATGTTATGCTTGTTATTGCCACTGAAGAACGTAAAGAGAACAACATTAGAAAGGCCAACACATACACGCAGATAAACCACAAAATGAGAACACACAATTACATCAACATAACAACTCTCATCATAGTTTTTCCATAGTTTTTATTTTCGGAGTAATAGGACTACTTGTTCAGTTTTTCCCATGAAATGATTCCTATTACCCACACGCATGTGTGTGTGGGTTTGGGTGTAAAGGATAACCACAGTCGCGGTTGTACAGGGATGCGTATGGGTGCAGTTTTGGGTAAACACTTTGTCAGAGATCAGGGGCGAAAGATTATCATTGGCAAAAATGAAGAGCTTGTGACGACGTGTTTTGAAGCTGGGGTAGTTCAGTGGGGGCCAGGGTCGTCAGAAGAATTTATTTGTTGTGAACTTTTAGAGAGAGAGAGAGAAAAGCACGAGTTTAATTTTTTTCATAAACGTTATAATATTTAATACAAAAAACACTTCACACTACATTTCATTAAACACTTTATCGAAATCTTATTATTTAGTTTTGTTTAGGCACAGTTCCGGAGTCTTCGGCAGCACATTTGATCAATCGTAATTGTTCACAGGTCTGGGAATCATTCTTATTTTCCGACGGCAACTCGTGGTTTGGCGAATCACTATCTCTGTTCACTATCATATGCTGATGGCTTAATAATCATTCGTGAGGGCGATGACGTCAATATCTCCAACTGTCGAAGTAGGTTAAGAGATCGGTACGTTGATTGCTCTCAGTACCCCAATTAACCGCTGCACAGAGTTAAGAGATCGGTACGTTGATTGCTCTCAGTACCCAAATTAACTCACACACCACACTAAAGTGTTAAGAGATTGGTACGTCGATTACTCTCAGTACCACAATTAACTCCATAGATGGGCAAAATTAAATTGAGAGTATGAGTGAGAGAGAGTATGAAAATGCACTGAAAGAAATTAAGTGCAAGCAATTTATGGTCGCTGTCTTTATGATCTGTAAACGTTTACATAATATTGTTTGTTTTGTGCATTTAAAAAAATTAAATACGAAAATAATATTATTATTTTATCGACATTTTTATATTGTTCAGGAAAAAAATAAAAAAAATATTTAAACTACTATATTTTTTATACGTATTTAATTTATGATAATATGCGCAAAAATGTTTTCTTTAAACGTGTAACACTTTTTGCAAAAGAACGAAAATTTCATTATGTTGTTATATACATTTTTAACAACATAATTAATTCCCTGAAAAATAATTATAGATTTCGTTATGTGTACACAAGAAAAGCACGCGCGCATCCCATACGTGTGTTCATTCTTTGGCTTCTCAGCAGCAACTGATTCGAAGAGCGTAAGAATGTGTGAGGGTTGACAATCAACGCTGGCGTGTATGAAAGCCCACCATTGATTAACTCACACACCACACTAAAGAGTTAAGAGATTGGTACGTCGACTACTCTCAGTATCCCAATTAACTCACACACCACACTGAAGAGTTAAGAGATTGGTACGTCGATTGCTCTCAGTACCCCAATTAACTCACTACAATAACTACACTACAGAGTTAAAAGATTGGTACTTATCATACCCCAGTTAACTCACTACTATCCCACGGAGTTAAAAAATTGGTACTTATCATACCCCAGTTGGCTGCGCCAACCAACTGCAGCCAACTTCAGTTGGTATGCTGTTGTTTATTTACATTACCGCTAGGGGTGGCGCTGATGTGGTAGTACCATTTGTTAACATTAGAGGTCGTCGCTTGGCCGTTAATTTAAAATTTAATTCAAAGTCGTTTGAATTAAGTTTAATTTTTTAACATAATCAATTTCCTGTAACCAAAAACGAGAGATCCGAGATCACGACTTTTGGGGCGATACAAGCTTTTAAAGAATATTTTTTGTAGTAACTACTCTGCTACGAACTGGGGAAATCACTTGTTTTGTCTTGGGTCTTGTGATCACTTGCTTCTGGATACCTTCATATTTCCCCCGGGACAAAAAAAAAAACAAATATGGGACAAAGATATTTTGTTGTTGTTGTAACAATGTTTTTTTATTATGTTTGTATGTATGTTCGTTCTTCTGTTCAATCTGGCTCTGGGTCTGTCTCCAGTTTCAGGAAAATGGCTGCTTCGATGGGATGTAGCCACAGATACACTGGAGTTAGATGAGTAGGTTTGACGGGGCTGTTAAAATGGTGTTTTGTGTCGTGCGGGTCCATGCCGCATATTGGGCAGATGTCTTGCACGACGCGGTCGATTTCCGCCCAATAAGAATTTAGGCGACTGCAATATCCCGAGCGTAGTTGAGCCAAAACTACTCTAGTTTGTCGTGGCAGCTGACTCTCTTCAGCTTCGATAGATGGGGGATGTATTTCGAGGACTTTATTCACACTATATATGCTTATGGCCTTAGCAACTGCATCCGTGTGAATACTATTTAAACCTGCTTGATATGTCTGTTGATCTAGGGGTTCTCTCCGATATTGTTGGACCTCCCTCTCTAGAGCATGAATAACCTTCCTGATATGCCTGAATGTGTCATGCCTGGCCAACAGATGGTGATTGAGATGGCTCTCACGCTAACACTCAAGCAAGTACTGCAACGAAAGCATATCATTGTGTTGCTTTATTGGAAGAATCTTTGCCTCCGCATGTAGATGGTCCACTGAAGACTTGAGGAGGCACCCTGTTGCTGTTCTCAGGGCGGCATTCTGGCAGGTTTGAATCTTTTCCAATTCGTATCAAAAAAACCCCGGGACCAAACTGGCGCCGCATAGCTTACCACAGACCGACCTACCGCGTTATATGTGGTCAACAAGGTTTTTTATCTGCACCCCAAGTGCTGCCGGGACTTGAAGACCTTGTTCCTGCTTTTCAGTTTGTCGCAGATACCTCCGGCGTGTGCGCACGACTTGAATGTAGTGTCGAATGTGACCCCTAGAATTTTGGGGCAGTTTGTGGTCGGAATTCTGCTACCGTCGACAACGACATTCAACTCACGTCCAAACTGCGCTGTCCATGTGGTGAACAGAGTGGCTGCTGATTTTGTGGCGAAAATCTGCATATTCCTCGAATGAAAAATGCTGGTAAGATCGGTTAAATAGTTGTTAAGTCTCACACAGATGTGCAATCATCCGCATGCGTTACGATCACGACGCCGTCTGGAGGGGGCGGAATACAGGAAAAGTAGAGGTTAAACAGTTCCGAAGATATGACCCCACCTTGGGGAACTCCCTGTTTCACTCTACGGGGTTTGGACTTCTTGTTCCTCAATTCCACGTACGACTGGCGTCCACACATATAATTAACTATCCAACGTTTGGCCGGAGGTTGTCTGCTTAATGTCCTCAAACAGCGTGGAGTGCCTGATTGTATCAAAAGCTTTTGATAAGTCAAGAGCCACCATCACTGTTCTATCGCACGGCCGTCTCTGGTTGAGTCCTTTACAGATATATGTGGTAATGGCGTGCATCGCTGTTTTCGTGTTGTGCTGCTTACGGAATCCATGCTGATGATCGGCAACTTGATAGCTATTTTTGATACTGGGGAGGACAAAGCCCTTAAGGGTCTTTGCTACGGGCGACAAAAGCGAAATCGGCCTGTACGATTCACTTTTGCTGGCATCCTTGCCAGGCTTCCGTAGTGGGACCACCCTGCGCATTTTCCAGACTTCGGGAACAATGAGGGTTGCTAGCGACAAGTTAAGAACTTTATTGAGATACTCGACTCCCGGTTCATCCAGCTGCTTCCGCATTACCATGGAGATTCCATCAGGGCCCAACGCTTTGGATGATTTAGCGTTCCTGATGGCATTGGCAACATCATCCATTGTAAACTGTGGTGGTTCCTCCTCGGCAGGAAGAGATCTGATGCGACGAAATACTCTTCTCTTCGCCCTGTCACCATCGGGGTGATCGACAAACTGTCGATTGAAATGACTTGCGCACCTCTTCGGGTCAGTCAACGTAACGTCGCCAAACGTGACTGAGATCATATCTTCCCTTCTTCCAGGGTTCGAGAGTGACTTAACCGTTGCCCACAATTCACCTATACCGGCTCCAATGTTGCAACTCTTCAGATGATTTAGCCACTTGTTCCGTTTATGCTCGCCGATCAGTCTGTTAACTTCCAATGTCAGCTCCCTGACTCTGGGGTCAATGGGGTTGCTTCGACGAAGCTCATCACGCTCATTTGCTAATCCCGTCGCCTCCGCTGGGAAGTTTGGTCTTATTTCGGGTATTCGACCAGCAAGGATATGGCGAGCGGCTGCAGACTGCTGCAGTAATGATGTCCCGGAACCTCCTTTCCGCTACCCGAACATCAGAAGGATTGGGCAGTTCTCTGAAGCGGTGATTGGTGAACTCTCTGAAACTCGAGCAATCAGCTTTCTTATTATTGACGAATGTGCGGAGTTCAGAGGTAATGAAATCGAGTGGTCTGCTAATGAAGACAATTATGGGGAGATGGTCTGATCCAAGGGAAATGACGGGTTGCCAGGTAACGTCATTTGTCAGACCAGGTGACACGATGGTTATGTCTGGCGAGCTGTGACACTCTCCTCTAATTCTAGTAGGGGCGTCCTCATTGACCGAGCAAAACGTAGAGCTATCAATCTGATCAGCCAGCGCTGCACCTCTCTGGTCGTTTCCGAGGGCCGAATGCCACATCTCATGATGCGCATTAAAGTCCCCCAGGACCAGACGATTCCAAAAGCGGGCTAATGTTAGGCACGTAATCTGAGATACAGCTATTTGTTGGAGGGATGTATACGTTCAGCAACTCTATCTCGGCAGTTCCACACCTGACTGCTACCTCCATAATGGAATCTATGGGGGGTACGGGTCATTAGAGACAGGCTCAAGCGAGATAGGTCTGTATTGGACAGACTGGTGCAATAGGAAAGCTAATCCCCCACCTCCACTTCTGGTGCGATCCTTCCTTAGCACATTGTAACCATTACAATGCTCTAAGCTGTGGTTGTCGCCGCCGCAACCTTGATGTTGTCGCCGCCGCTACCTTGATATTCCTCCGACTCATGAAATCTACTATTTCCTCGATCTTACCTCGGAGTCCATTGCAATTAAATTGCAAAAAGGATGCATTTCGGGGGATTGGGACAACAACGGCTGGTGTTAAAGGCTGCGTGTGCGGTTGCTGTCGATGGGACTGCGGGGGAGTTTCATAATCAGACGACGAGGGAGCTTCGTAATCCGATGAAGACTCACAGGGGACTGTATTCACGCAGCATGCAGCAACATAGTCCCTGTCGTAATCCCTCACGTGGACAAGTCCAGAGCAGCCCCTTAGATGCACCCGCTCCTGACATCTATTGCATCTCACGGAAGGTTGTATGCGGGTAAAGATGCGGATGTGACAAACCGAGCACAAATATTGTGGGTCCTGGTTTTCCTCCGTCACGGCACGGACCAAAAGAATTCGGACAATTCGCTGCCGTGGGATTGCGAAGATATTTTGTGACCAAATATCTAAATATGATCAGAGAACGTATCACAAAATGTCTTCACTAGGGCGGACTATATAGGGGCACACTATGCCGCGAGTTCATATTAACTGTGGCCAAAAAAATAGAAGGAGTAATCGTAGGTGCATCTCGATTTTCGATATTTTGAAAGTTTTAGTCACAATAACCAAGCGAAATGATTGAAATTTGGTGTTTAGTCTTCGGCAGAGGTATGAAACATTCCAACAGAGAATTGTGGGTGTAAGTCCACGTTTCGATATAGCCCCCATATAACGGAAGGTACCCGATTTTCGATATTTTGAAGATATTAGCTTCACTATTACACTGAAATTGTTTAAATTTGGTATTTATTCTTCGTTCCCCTTGCAATTTGTCGGTATATGCCCACGCCTTCATATAGCCCCCAAAGGACGGTACCTCCCGATTTTCGGTAATCTGAAGCTTTTAGCCTCATTATCACACCGAAATGGCTGAAAATTGGTATTTAGACTTCGCTGGGGATATATAACTCTCCACCTGAAATCTGTCAGTGTAGGTCCTCGCCTTCATATAGCGCCCATGAACCAACCGTACCTACCGATGTTCGGTATTTTGAAGGTTGTGCCCTCAATATACACCCGAAATTTCTGAAATTTGATTTTCCGTCTTCATATTTTTTGTGGTCCTATTGAATACATCGAACTGTTGTCTTCTAAAATGAGAATTTTTCTTTAAAAAACGTTTCTTGACCGATTAGTGGTCAATAACGGCCAAGTTTTTGTAAAAAATCTAATGTTGACTTTGGCTGTTCACCATTTTTTTAATATTATATTTTAAAGGGTGACGTAGGGGGTGAATGATACCAAGCAACGGTCTTGACCGGTTTTAACATGGCAAAGCCCAGGATTTATCTTGGTCGCTCTTTCATCTGAAGGGGACACTCACCTCCCCGTGGTGTCACCTGGGGAGCTGCCTTTAACATCCGTCAAAGGTAGTGAGCTAACATGTGGCGCGCGTTCACCCATAAGAACGTTAAAAACTTGGGTTGGGCGTTGGGCTAGTAACTCACCCCGTCAAAACACCGCCTACTATGAAAAACAAACCCCTCTAAAGTTGACGAACCCCGCAAACATTTTAAGGACTATGATCTGCGATTATGCACCTGGAATGTCAGGACTCTCTACAGAGCAGGTGCAGTTTGCACACTGGCGGATGTACTTGGCAAGTATAAAGCTGATATCACCGCCTTACAGGAAGTGCGATGGAACCGGGCAGACGTAAAAAAAAAACAAATGATTACGCACTGTATTATAGCTGCCATGAAACGAAACATGAGGTAGGTGTTGGATTTATGGTAAATAGGAGGCTTAAAAATCACGTCTCCATCTTCACTCCTGTTGATGAGAGAATTGTCACAATTCGTTAGGTCCCACGATCGGAAAGTTCAGCCTTCATGAGATAACATCCGACAACGGAATGAGGCTGATCGATTTTGCAGCGGCAAACAACATGGAAGTGAGCAGTACCACATTCCAACACCTCTACATACACAAGGCCACGTGGATATCCCCAGATGGAAAAACAAGAAACCAGACTGATCATGTTATGATAGACGGAAGACACTCGTCCAGTGTGTTAGTTGTCCGATCGATTCGAGGAGCGAAAATCGATTCGGACCATTTCCTTGTAACAGCAAAGGTACGCACTTAATGTTGCGGCAAAAGTGCGATCTAACACAGGACGGAAGCTGGATGTCGAGAAGCTGCAAACACTACAGATAACACAAGCCTATTCCTTTCAACTGACTCACATGCTGGAAGACGGCACAGCTTGTCCCGATAATGTGGAAGCGCAGTGGCAAAGAATAGCCCTTGGGTACCAAAAACCACCACCTAAAAAACTATGGTACGATCAGGAGTGCCGTAAGGCAACAGAAGAAATGAACGCGGCATACAGAGCAACACTGCATTCAGTAGCAACACGAAGCGCGAAAGAAAAATATCGGGAAAAGAGAAGAGAGGAGAAGCGTATTTTCAGAAGAAAAAAGAAAGAGCAAGAAAAACGTTAGCGTGAAAAAGTGGAGATGTTCAGGAGTCAGAATGAAGTCCGCAAATTTTACCAGAGTGTAAAACACCAGACTGAAGCGTATTGTGCAGGCACATTCTCCTGCAAAGATCATGAAGGGAATCTGGTAACTGATACAGATGCGTACTGAAGATCTGGAAGGAACATTTCATGAAACTCTTAGTATCGAATATGGGCGACGATGAAGATACACCAAAACCAATCGCAAACGACGACGTTGAATGTCTTCCACCTAGCCAAAGCGGGGTCATGGCAGCAATTAATCGGATGAAATACAATAAAGCAGCAGGAGCTGATGGGCTGCCCGCCGAACTGTTCAAGACCGGTGGCGAAATGCTGATAAGGAGTATGCATCAGTTAATTACCGAAATTTGGCAGGAAGAGAGCATACCCAACGATTGGAACTTCAGCCTCCTATGTACCGTACACAAGAAAGGAGACAAGACGGTGTGCACAAACTACAGAGGCATAAGTCTGCTCCCAATCGCATACAAAGTGCTGTCGAGTGTACTGTGTGAACGTTTAAAACCCATGGTCAATAACATAATCGGGTCATACCAATGCGGTTTTAGACCTGGTAAATCGACAATTGACCAAATATTCACACTGCGCCAAATACTGGAGAAGACCCACGAAAGACAGATCGACACATACCACCTGTTCGTCGACTATAAGGCCGCCTTCGACAGCCCAATTCGATCAAAGTTGTTTCAAGCCATGTCTGAGTTTGGTATCCCTGCAAAACTTATAAGATTATGCAGGATGACATTGGCTAATACAAGATCAGCTGTTAAAGTAGGAAAGAACCTCTCGGAACGTTTTGAAACAAAACGAGGTTTCAGGCAGCCTATCGTGTGACCTATTTAACATTCTATTGGAAAGGGTCATACGAGAAGCGAATGTATATACCGATAGAAATAAAAACAGCACTATATACTATAAGGATATAATGTTACTGGCATACGCAGACGATATTGATGAAATAGGTCGATCAACTCGATCCGTAACAGCCACCTTTGCGAAAATTTAAAAAAAGAGTCTGCCAAAGTTAACGGCAATGAGACAAAGTTTATGGTATCAACACGCAAGACGTCCAGTAGACTCGTACCAACTGTTGATGTTCAGAACTACAATTTTGAGATAGTAAATGACATTATTTACCTCGGCACCGCCATAAATAAAACGAACAACATCAGTTTTGAAATCAAAAGCAGAATAATATTGGCCAACAGATGCTACTTTGGTCTAAGTAAACAGTTTAAAAGTAAAACCACCTCTCGCTAAATAAAACTTACACTCTACCAGACACTGATACTACCCGTACTTATGTATGGATCTGAAGCATGGGTACTTGCGAAAGCAGATGAGGCAGAACTTGGTGTGTTTGAGAAAAAAATTCTTCGAAAGATTTATGGACCAATATACCGACGTCGTATGAACCACGAGCTATACCAGCCGACTGACATCGATATAGTAAAACGTATCGAACTACAACGATTGCGTTGGCTTGGCCATGTCAACAGGATGGATAAAGATGCCCCCGCCAAAAAGACATTTGAATACGAGCCACTCGACGGTATACGCCCCAAGGGAAGACCAAAACTCCGATGGAAAGACCAAGTTGAAGAAGATATCACAAAACATGGCATCAAAAATTGGAGAAGTAAAGCAAAAGATCGGTTCCTTTGGAAATCTATTCTTAGTTCGGCTTATGGAACAAGACGTTCTGTTTAATATAAAAGCCATCTAAGTACTAAGTAATATTTTTAAAAGTCTCTCGTCCAAGAGTAAGATTATTAGGTACTACTTCATAAGCCCACAAAAATATATAACGATCGGTCCATTCGTTTTCGAGCTTTAGTGCACACCCCAAAACATTTACATATATAAAAAAAGAAAAATAACATGTTCGTCTGCAAACCTCTGCAGCTGGCACCTTTATACATTTGAAGTACTCACTTTTCACAACTCAAACAGCAAATAATATCGATATACACTTTTATACAAATTTTTTCCCACTCCACTAATTTTCAAATTTGGTTCACAAAATCGATGTACTAAGTACTACAGACTTGAGTACCTGTAAACACCATCTGATCTGTGATCACTATTTACTTCTAAACAAAAGTAAATCCACGTTTATTACATCCAAAGCAACTGTAAAAATAGATTTTAGACCGATAAATTATTTTAAATATGAAAATATTGGAGCATAATAAAAGCTATTAATTTTAGTGAAATAAGGACAAAAATGCATATTTCCAAAATTATCGGGTTTGAACCTTCACATGGACAAAACTACTTGACAAATCAATACCATAATTCAAATTCCTTCAAATTGAAATGTTTACTATCAATTCTCATCAATAAATTTGTATTCCAAAGTACTTGATTTTGACCATTATTGGCTACGGTCGTGGCACTGTGGGGCGCTATATCAAAGTGTGGACCTATGTTGACATACATATTTGGTGGAGAAGTTTTGTGACCACTGCGAACCTCAAATGTCAAATTACCGGTATATGGTGGAGTAGTCTTGTGACAATTAGGAACCTCAAACTTCACGCAACAGGTACTTCCGTCATAAAAAGTAGCTAAAATCCACAAAATACTGAAAATCGGGAGGTACCGGGAGGGGGCTATACCAAAAATTTAGTCTATGTTGGCAATTTTTTGTGGAGATGTTTTGTGACCACTGCTAAGTTCAAATGTTAAAATATGGGTATTTCGGACATAATTTAGCACAGAATGTCTTAATTGAAAAATGTTGCAAGAAATTTAAATCTAACCACCTTCAAAAAATATGCAGACTAGAACACACAATAGACCTACTTTTTATCAACTCTCTTTTCAACCTAAGCTAACTAACTTCACGACAAAAAACGAGGATATTTTAAAAAATATTTTTTACAGATAGCTTCAGACCAATAAACTCATATGTTTAAAAATTATTTTTTTTTTAACTGGGAATTTTCTTCCCCACTGTATCGTATTGCTAAAATGATGCACTACTTCTCTATCCATGGTAAACAAAAAGACACAGCCACACACACACTCGTAATACAACTTTCATTTGTAGAAGAGCATACTTACTTTAGAATTCCATTCATTCGCATTACAATACATTAACTGACATCTGTTTTGTGGTAATCTGAACAGTACAATACGAGTACATGCTTTGTTTCAACATATATTTCAACAGATGCCGGCAAGGCAATGAGGCTGGATTGGTAATTGTAGAAATTTGTCACCAAAGAAATTCTGATGTAAGATCTGATAGGGACGATCGTCAGCTCGTCTTCCCTATATTTGAGGTTCTCAAAAACTTCCTTTAAAACCGCTTTTGGTTTCAGCTTGCCTTACGTATATTTTAATACCATTCATGAAGGGTATACATAATGACAACACTTATACGCAATGTGGAACCATTAATTATTTCTATGTTCCGATTGTTTGCTATTAAACCCTCGTTTCTCTATTGTCTTGTTGTTTTTTTTTTCATTTCTCTCTATCACTGTAATCAGACATACTTGTTCTACATTTTTAATACAATGTTCATTAAGCTCTTTAAAATGTTGTTAAGTAATACAGCTTAACGTTTTACAATCGAGTTTTTTTTGTAGCTTCCTCTGTGTACTTCTTTTATTCTGAATCTAGTCGGGAAGAATGGCGGCGACGACGACAACATTGAGGCACACACAACACATTTCACAATTCCTTTCACACAGGATTGAAGATTATCCATGATGGGTGTTGCTATCAATAGCAACTATGCTATTTATCGATACGCACAGAAACGAACCAATATAGCTTGGTAAGAAAACGTCCTTACTGTCATCTTCATCACCTTTGCTGGCGTTTGTGTTCATGGTAGATGATAAAGATGAAGCTTCTTCTTCATTCACCATGAACCATGGAAGACAGCAAATGAACCGCAGAGGCGCCAATTTATTTCTTGTCACTTCAATATAAATTGAAGTTGCTGTTATTTGCTGCTTCTTTTGGTTCTTGTTCTTCTTCGCCATTGTTTTGTGGCAGCGAAAAAATTGTCTTTCTATAAAAGACGACAACACTTGCCACTGTTGTTGGTATTTTGTTTTGTTGTCACTTTCTTTTCACTTTTCGTTTATATCACTTTTTTTGTTTTGCTTTATTTTATACGAAGTGACAAGTAGATTGTTAAGGAAGTCGAATGCAATGTTAATTGACATGAAACTGATGATATGTCAATATCGTTCAAGGGTCAGTGAACTACATAGGTCAAATTCAGGTCAAATTAACAATAAAAATATTGGAATTTTTTCCATTAATTTTCTCTATTTAATTCAGATTTTGAATTTTTAATATTTTAATCTAAACTCATATCCAAAATTCTCAACACACAATTTACTTTCTATGTCTCTGATTTAGAATTTTATATTAAAGACCGAATTGTTGAATTCATAAAATGCAAATTTGATATGGAGCTCTGGTGGTACAGGTGTCAGATGACGTCAAAGGCACCAACAGTTGTTGCATTCAGTTGGCTTGCGTGCATTGATGGTCATATAAAATAAATATGGAAATATTTCAAATATTCAGGTAATACAATGGTTGAAAATTACATGCATACACACAAATATATGAGCAATTTATTAAATTTAAAAACAATATTCACTTAGGCGTATACGTGTTGTCAAAACGTATGCGCTGCACTGGAGTAGAATTATTAAATTAAATTTTTGGTGTATAGTTTTAGGCATTATTATTGTCAAGCTAATAGTTTTTAAATGGTTTTATTTAGCTCACCCCGTTTGTTTTATTATTTATTCTTGGGTCAAATTTAGTAATTCAAATTTCACCCTCTTCCTGTCAACCGATTTATCTGAAATTTTGTATACACTTTGGATTTTGGTGACAATACAATTATGTTTATTCATTATCATTATAAATTTAAGATGGCCGCCGCTACAAAATGGCGGATAATTTATGTTTTATTAATCCCATAAATATGGGTATCAAATGAAAGGGCTCAACAAGCAGAATACAATATACCATAAAAAATTGAAATCCAAGATGGCGGCCGCTACAGAATGGCGGATAACGTAGGTTTTATCAATCCCATCAATATGGGTATCAAATGAAAGGGCTCAACAAGCAGAATACAATATACTATAAAAAATTTAAATCCAAGATGGCGGCCGCTACAAAATGGCGGATAACGTAGGTTTTATCTATCCCATCAATATGGGTATCAAATGAAAGGGCTCAACAAGCAGAATACAATATACTATAAAAAATTGAAATCCAAGATGGCGGCCGCTACAAAATGGCGGATAACGTAGGTTTTATCAATCCCATCAATATGGGTATCAAATGAAAGTGCTCAACCAGTAGAATACAATGTACTATATAAAATTAAAATCCAAGATGGCGGCCTCTACAAAATGGAGGATAACTTAGGTTTTATAAATCCCATCAACATGGGTATCAAATGAAAGGTCTCAACAAGTAGAATACAATTTACTATGCAAAATTGAAATCTAAGATGGCCGCCGCTACCAAATGGCTGATAACAATTTTTTTATCAATCCCACCAATATGGGTATCAAATAAAAGGGCTTGACAAGAAGAATACAGTGCACTATACAGTACATCTTATACACCCGAAAGCCATACAGTTTCCAGCTAAGTACAATTACAGGACGGCTGAAAGAATAATGTTGCCTTTAATACTATCATGGGCTACTACAATACATAAAATGCAGGGCAGCACTGTGGATCACGCAGTCGTATACTTAGGTGCGAAACTGTTTGAAGAAGGTCAAGCCTACGTGGCTCTTAGTAGAGTAAGATCTTTGCAGGGACTACGTATTAGAGTTGGGCAATATAGTTCCTAGAGCGGATCGATCTTTCTAGTTCCTTTTATCAAAAGGAACTAGTACCTTAATATAGTTCCATAGTTTCAAATAGTTCCGAGAGCGATATAGTTCAATGAATCTTTCTCGTTCCTGGTTCTTTCTATTTTCTTCGTTCCAAATAGTTCCGAGACCGACATAGTTCAATGAATCTTTCTCGTTCCTCGTTCTTTCTATTTCCTTCGTTCCAAATAGTTCCGAGACCGATATAGTTCAATGAATCTTTCTCGTTCCTCGTTCTTTTTATTTCCTTCATTCCAAATAGTTCCGAGAGTAAAGTACTTTAACGAAATTTTTCTTTTTGTTTTCATCTTTTTGTGGATGAATTGACAAGAAATTAATAAATTGCATCGATGTAACGAGAATCACGTTTATGTAACAATGTGGCCGAATCTGAATGATGAGGGAACCGAACGTGAAAGATCGAAGTGAGTGTGGATTAAATAAAGAAAATTAATTATAGGGTGTCTTTTTACTTACTAAATGTTACTGAAACATTTTTTTCAGCAACTTTTCCTTTATACAACTGTCAAAATCTGCAACATTAGTAATAATTATTACTAATTATCACGTAAAAAGACACAGCTTATATAAATGAAAGGAATTATATGCACGGCTGGAACTATATGAACTAAAGGAACTATATAAATGAAAGAGCCGGACATAGTTCCAATAGTTCCTTGTCCGGAATAGTTCCTTGGAACTAGTTCGTTCCGGAACTACACAACTCTACTACGTATAGAGGAGTTGGACTGCAATAAACTAACGGACAAGAAACCTTGCAATAATGAAGCACTAAACGAATTAAACAGAATGCGAAATAAAAACTAAAAACTAGAAAATAAAAATAGGTAAAACACTTTTTAAGTTAAACGGTTTTATGTTAAACATACATTGCAATGTTTAAGATAAATGTACTAAAAACCAAAAAATAATAAAATAGATACAGTCGTGGGAATTATAAACATATGCATAGACTAGACTAAAATAAAACCGTGGGGCACGTCAATTGTCTACAAATTATCGACTTAATGTGCGATAGAAGAATCGTTTAATTCGTCGTTAGGCAGTTGGCCCGCAGACGGTGAGGAAATTACTTACTATTTTCTTGCTCATGGAAATTCCAATAGTTATACACTCCATGTAAATAAAAGAGATGTTTCAACTAGTTTATCGTTGGACATTCACACTGCTGCCTGGCGAGGAAGCGTTTCACTGCTCGTAGTTTGTCTTTAATCGACAAAGTACTACTCGCTCACCACTATGAAACCCTAAAACTCGCTTATAATAGAGCTTGCTAGCTTGTTTCCACATTCTAGCCCTACTTATCACACGTCCATCGTTGTCGGTTGAACAACTGCCTAATTATATTGTAACATTACAAAACAAACATTTTAATCAACGATTGTAGACAATTGACGTGCCCCACGGTTTTATTTTAGTCTAGTCTATGCATATGTTTATAATTCCCACGACTGTATCTATTTTATTATTTTTTGGTTTTTAGTACATTTATCTTAAACATTGCAATGTATGTTTAACATAAAACCGTTTAACTTAAAAAGTTTTTTTACCTATTTTTATTTATTTTTTTTCTAAAGCATTTAAAATATTGAATCTCCCACGATGAATTAACTCCCAAAGCGACCACACATATATGACATAGCTCCAAAAAAATCCTGGATAGTGAGTCTGATTTCGTTGATGGATATAGGTCCCAAAATCACTTTCGGACTTATGCCCGGGCACCTTAATTGATATAGCACTAACAACTCTAATGTCATTATTGAAAAGAGGTAAATAAAATACAAACGGTATCTATTCTTTGATATAAATAATTAGTATGCTTTATTGATTTCAAGTATTTTATTTTACAACAACAAAATTACCTTTGTAATTTGTGGTAGTGACAGAGGCCTTTGCGCTTTTACTGCAAGACGAAAAGTGATCGCAGAGGATGGTCGTTTTCCACTACATTTACAATTAATTCCAATGAGAGCAAGTGTATCTTGTATGTACCAAAGTTAGCAAACCAAGAACAACAACCGCCCGTTGCCATCAACACTCTAAGCCTCCGCAGTGGGAACTTGCCGGGTGATGCCCGATTATTTCAATCAGCATGCGTGATAGACTAGGCTCGGGAAGTTGAAGGCCAACGTATGAAACTGATACAAGTAGTATTTGAAAACTTTAATGTCGCTTTAACTAAGGTGCGTATAATTGTTGACAGACATTATGCTGCATTTGATTTTTATACCCTCCACCATAGGATGGGGGTATATTAAGTTTGTCACTACGTTTGTAACTATTCGAAATAATCATTGTAGACCCCACAAAGTATATATATTCTTGATCAGCGTGCAATTCTACATCGATATAGCCATGTCCGTCCGTCTGTCCGTCTGTGGAAATCACTCTAGCGTCCGAACGGATTGACGTAGGTTGATGAAATTTTGGGAAAATATGTTATATTTACGTAGGACTTTTGGTATTGAAAGCGGGCTATGTAGGTCCACGCTTTCGTATAGCCCCCATACAAAATGACGCGTGACGCGTCGTCGTTTTAAAGAATTTTTAAGATATTTGGCCCATTTTACCACCGAATTGGCTGTAATTTGGTACTTTGTGTCTCCAGAGGCCAAAAAATATTCCTACTAAAGTTGGGTTATATAGGTCCACGTTTTGGTATAGCCCCCATTTAAGGCCCCATATAAAGTACGCGTCATTTTAATATATTTTGAATGTATTAGACCCATTTGACCACAGAATTGGTTGTAATTTGTTATTTTGTGTCTTCAGAGGCCAGAAAACATTCCTACCAAAGTTGGGTTATATAGGTCCACGTTTTGGTATAGTCCCCACATAAGACCCCTTATAAAGTACGCGTCATTTTAATAGATTTTGAATGTATTAGACCCATTTGACCAAAGAATCGGTTGTAACTTTGTATTTTGTGTTTCCAGAGGCTAAGAAACATTTCTACCATAAAGTGTTTATATAGGTCCACGTGTTGATATAGCCCCCATAATACAATATCTCCCGATTTTCGATATTTTGAACGTTTTAGCCTCATTATCACACCGATATGGCTGAAATTTGGTATTTAGTCTTCTTTAGGCGTATAAAACTTTCCCCCAGAAATTTGTAGGTATAGGTCCACGCCATCATAGAACGCCCCATAGAACGGTACCTTCCGAATTTCGGTATTTTGAAGGTTGTGGCCACAATAATCCACCGAAATGGCTGAAATTTGTGGTGGAGGGTATAAAAAGTTCGGCCCGACCGAACTTAACGCTTTTCTTACTTGTTTAATATCGTTAAATGAACATGTAAAAAGAATCAGCCTGTAGCAAAATACCCTGAGCCTATAGCTATACGATAAACAACAATAACGGATGTGGTGCACCTAAAAGAATTATGAAACAATCCGTATTTTTTATAGAAATATGTACGATCTCAACCCTAAACAACCACCCTGGGGTGGAACGGAAACAAACACCATCAGTGGGGCTCTGCCAACATATTAAATACCCGTCGATTGGAACCTGAGTATCCTGTGTCCCGTCCACAAGAAGGGAGATAAGACTGTATGCTCTAACTATAGGGGCATAAGTCTACTCCCTATTGCTTACAAGATCGTGTCAGGGATATTGTGCGAACGACTAAAGCCATTGGTCAACGAGATAATTGGACCATACCAATGCGGCTTTAGACCTGGCAAGTCCACCATTGACCAGATATTTACCCTGCGGCAAATCCTGGAGAAGACCCAAGAGATGCAGATCGACACCTACCACCTTTTTGTCGATTATAAAGCAGCCTTCGACAGCCCGCTGCGTTCAAAGGTATTCCAAGCCATGTCTGAATTTGGTATCCCCGCAAAGCTCATCCGGCTTTGTAAGATGACTTTAACTGATACTAGGTCCTCAGTTAAAATTGGAAAGAACCTCTCCGAAGAATTTTGTACCAAAAGAGATTGCAGACAAGGAGACAGCCTTTCGTGTGATCTCTTTAACATCCTGCTGGAAAAGGTTATACGAGAGGCAAACGTCAAAAGAAGTGGCCCAATCTACACCAATAGTCACATGTTACTTGCTTATGCTGGTGATATAGACATCATAGGCCGATCAGTAAAAGAAGTAACTGATACCTTTATGAAGGTCGAAGGAGAATCTGCTAAAGTGGGTCTGGCGGTAAACGGTGAGAAGACCAAGTTGATGGTGTCGACGCGCAATGCGTCCATTGAGCTCGGAACGACTGTGGAAGTTGGTTCCTATAATATTGAGGTAGTAAAAGACTTCGTCTACCTCGGCACTTCCGTAAACACAACAAACGACATCAGTTGTGAAATAAAAAGAAGAATTGTATTGGCCAACAGATGCTACTTTGGTTAAAGTAAGCAGTTTAAAAACAAAGCCACATCTCGTCAAACAAAAATAACGCTCTACAAAACACTGATACTACCCGTGCTGATGTATGGCTCCGAAGCCTGGGTACTTGCGCAAGCAGACATGGCAGTGCTTGGTGTGTTTGAGAGAAAAATTTTTCGAAAGATCTACTGACCAATCTGCGTTGACGGTGAATATCGACGTCGCATGAACCACGAGCTGTATCTGCTGTACAACGACATCAATATTGTTAAACGTATCGAGATGCAGCGATTGCGTTGGCTAGGCCATATCATAAGAATGAGCGATGATGACCCCGCTAAAAAGGTGTATAAACACGGACCGCTTGGCGGTGCACGCAGTATTGGCAGGCCAAGGAATAGATGGCGCAAACAAGTGGATGATGAGATGAAAAGGCTCGGTATTCCAGAAAGCGAAGCAATAAATAGAGAGAATTGGAGATCTTTTCTTAGTTCGGCCTATAGAACAAATGTTCTGTAATGGGCCAGCTAAGTAAGTAAGTAGGTATGTCTACTTTAATGCTGTAGCAACAAAAAATCACTCTTTGCAATTATGCCTAATGCTGGCATGAATTATTTTCGATTACCCAATAACTTTCTACACCAACACAAAACTTCAATTAGAGATGAAAAATCATTAAAATCGTTTTCGGAAATCATGGATACATATGTCGTATAAGTGTTGACAGAATGTATACGCTGTGGTGTCTTCAATGAAGGCGGTACATTATGACCAATAGTGTTCAAACTTAGAAAACGTCCACGCTTGCTGTTCTGAAATTTCTTGAAGTTGCTTGAAATAATATTCTTAAAAAATCTTTAATTGACATTTTATTTTAAGAAAAACTTCTCTAGTCACTCTTACATTTCGAACCAACAATTGATATTTGGGTATAAAAAGTTTTTGAAAAATTACTTCGGCTGAGAATATCCGCAAACAAGAAACACTTGCAAAAATCATCGGTCATTAAGATCGACTCGAACGAGAAATTAATTAAAATTAATATTAAAAAAATGATCTTCGCCCTAATAGGCAATATTTTCAAATAAATAAAACAAAATCATCTTGAGCCAGGCTGTGGTTTGAACCCACGTCCTTGAAAAACACCTGAAAAATGGAGTTGTCATGGCATGTTAGCGTTCAGAGCCAAACTCATAATGGACAAATATACCTCCATTGTTAAAACAAATTGCATTTGAAAGAGGAAAAGTTCGATGACAACGAAGCCAATCCACAGCTGGTATGTCTCATGAGCCCCTACCAAATGCGAAACGTGTCACATAATGGTGGTTGTGTGGGTTCGAATCTTCGGCTTTACTTTTTCTGTGGCCAGAATCGAAACTATAGTCTACCTTGAGTTACCCCTTGGAGAAATAAATTTCCACTTTGAAAAATTTTCTTTGAAAAATTTTCTTTTAAACACCACGTTCTTTAAAAAATATTTATTAGAAAATCCAAATTCTTTGAAAAAAAATGTTTAGAATATACAAATTCTTTGAAAAAATATTTTTTATAGAATCCAAGTTCTTTGAAAAAACAATATTTTTTAAAAACACACGTTCTTTAAAAATATATTTTTTAGAAAATCCAATTTCTTTGACATGAGATTCTTTCTAATGAGATTCCGTGGCCAGAATCGAAACTATAGTCTTCCTTGAATTACACCTTGGCAAAATAAATTTCCACTAATAAAATCGTTGCTTTAAAATATAGAAAATCCACGTTAATAAAAAATATTTAAAAACTTTTCTTTTAGAAATTAAAAAAAAATATTATTTTATTCATTTTTTAAATAGAAAAAAAATAGAAAGTCTATGTTCTTTGAAAAAAATATTTTTAGAAGACCAAGTTCTATGAAAAAAATATTTTTTTTAACACGTTCTTTAAAAAAATGTATTTTTTAAACCACGTTCATTGAAAAAATATTTTTTATGAAACCACGTTCTTTAAAACAAATATTTTTTAGAAAATCCACGTTCTTTGATAAAATTTTCTTAGAAAATCCAAATTCTTTGAAAAAAATATTTTTTTAGACGATCCAATTTATTTGAAAAAATACATTGTTAGACAATCCATTTTGTTTAAAACTAAATATTTTTTAGCAAATACAAATTCTTTAACAAAAATTAAGAAAACTCACAGGGGCTATATTAAGACGCACATTGTCACGACCGTGGCCAAAAATGGTTAAAACTAAATACTTCGTTGAACAAATTTATTGATGAGGAGTGATAGAAAACATATTAATTAAGAAGAATCTGAGTTTTGGTACTGATACGTGAAGTAGTTTTTGGCTATATGAGGATTTAAATCCGACAATTTTAGTTAATACCTATTTTTGTGTGTTTTTTTTTCTAAAATTAATAAATTATATTATGCGTTAATATTTAAAATTTAAAAGTTACGGTCGCTGCAAAAATGGTTCCTAAGTTCTCTTGGGATGTAATAAACTTGGCTACACTTTTGTTTGCATGTAAATATTAATCATATGGTGTTTACATTTACCCAAACATGTATTACTAAGTTTATTAATTTTCTGAAGCAAATTTTAAATTGAGTGGAGTGGGGAAAAAATTGCAGACGAATGTGTCATTTCTCTTTTTCAGCGACCACCTCACTGAGAGGATACCCCCTTTTTTAACAAATCGTTTTGCGGTGTTGGCTATAGCGCGAAAACGAATAAACCGATCATCATATATTTTTGTGGGCTTATTAAGTACCTAATGATTTTGCTTTAAAACGAGAGAATTTTAAAAATATACATTTTTAAAAAATTTTGAACAGCGAAAATCAAAATTCGATTTTTTACAAAAAATGTACCGCTTTTTGACCACTAATCGGCCAAAAAAAAATTTAAAGGAAATTTCTCATATATTAAGGCAAGAGTTTGATATATTCAATATGCTCACAAACAATATGAAGACTAAACACCAAATTTCAGTCATATCGGGTAGATATTGAGGCCACAACACTCAAAATACCGAAAATGAGGAGGCACGGTTCTATGGGGGATATAGGAAGACAAGGACCTATACCGACATATTTCTAGTGGAAGGTTATAAGTCCCCCAACGGAGACTTAATACCAATTTTCAGCCATTTCGGTGTGATAATCAGGCTAAAACCTCCAAAATACCGAAAATCGGGAGGTACCGTCCTATAGGGGCTATATGAAGGCGTGGACCTATGCAGACAAATTTCATGTGGCAAGTTTTATACCACAAATGATGACTAAACACCAAATTTCAGCCATTTCGGAGGAATATTGAGGCCACAACCATCAAAATACCGAAAATCGAGAGGTACCCGTCTATGGGGGCTATATAAAGGCGTGGACCTATACCGACAAATTTCATGTGGCAAGTTTTATACCTCAAATGATGACTAAACACCAAATTTCAGCCATTTCGGAGGTATATTGAGGCCACATGATATCGACTTAGAATTTTACCCTGATCAAGAACATATATGTATATATTATAGGGCCCCCGATGAATTTTTCGATGATGATTTTATTATACCCTCCATATTATGGTGGAAGATATACAAATATTTAAATATTTTTTTAGAAAATTCACGTTGTTTAAAAAAAATATTTTTTTTTAGAAAACACTATGCGACACGACCAAAAATAAAGACACCTGTCCCCGCGATTTCCCCTATCACTCTCACTTTTGCGGTTATGGGTTCCCAAAGACCTGAGACCATGATTTCAAAAGGGATCATTTTATCAGGATCATATCTTCTAAACCACTAAGAATTTGGAATCACTCGTGGAAACAAAGTTGTAGCTCTCGTCTCAAAGAATAATAAATGTGAACACATAAAATCCATTCAACCTCATCTTCAAGGTCAAAATCGTCAAGGTCAAATTTCCGTTATAATTTTTTCTCTGAGTCGAGCAACTAGAAATTAATTAAAAAAAAAAAACAAGGAAACTGTGTAGATTCTCTGGCCAGAATCAAAACTATAGTCTTGCCAGAATTACCAGTTGGTGAAATAAATTTCCACTAATAAAATCATTGCATTTAAACCACGTTCTTTAAACAAAATATGCCTTTAAAAACCACATTCATTAAAAAAATATATTTGTTAGAAAATCCAAATTCTTTAAAAAAATATTTTTTAGAAATCCAAATTCTTTGAAAAAAATATTTTGTAGAAAATAATAATTTTTTAAAAAAACAATACATTTTTCAGAATATACACGTTCTTTGAAAAAATATATTTTTTTGAAAATCCAAATTCTTTGAAAACAATAAATAATTTTGAAAATCCAAATTCTCTGACATTCTTTCTGATGAAATTCAGTGGCCAGAACGAAACTATAGTCTTCCCTGAATTACACCTTGGCGAAATAAATTTCCACTAATAAAATCCGCGTTAATAAAAAATATTTAAAAACTTTTCTTTTAGAAATTAAAAAAATTATTGTTTTAATTTTTTTAAATCGAAAAAATAGAAATTCCATATTTTGTTAAAAAAATGCAAGTTCTTCGAAAAAAATGTAAACCACGTTCTTTGAAGATACATTTTTTAAACCACGTTCTTTAAAAAATATCTTTTAAAAGCCACGTTTTTAAATTTTTTTTTTTTTTAAAAAATCCAAAATTTTTGAAAAAATACAAATTCTTAATTTTTTTTTAAAAAAAATCCAAATTCTTTGAAAAAAATATTTTTCGGAGAATCCACTTTATTAAAAAAATATTTCTTAGCAAATACAAATCCTTTAAAAAAGAAAGCCCATGTTCTTTGAAGAAAATATTTTTTAGAAAACCCACGCTATTTGAAAAAAAAATATTTTTTAGAAAACACTGTGCGACACGAAATACCTGAAATATGGTGGTACCGTTATATGGGGGGCTGTAGCAAAAATGGACCCATATTGATTTTGGTTTCATATTGATATTGTCATCCTAATCTGAAAAGTGCGCAAAGTTTTAGTTCGATTGGTCAACTGCAACTGTGTTAAAATGAGTTATTATATTTGAACTTACCAGACATGAAACAAAGCAAGTTCCATAAAAACCTGTAAAATGTATTTGTTTTAAAAACCCACGTAAATTCAAACTATAATTCATAAATTTAATTCAAAAATAAAATTTAAAAAAATTAAATCCGCGTTTTTCAAGAAAATAAAAGCAACAAAATTAAAATCCACATCATTCGAAAAAAATTATAGCATTAAATTCGATTAAAAAATTCGACTTTAATTGAAAACATTTTATTTTTAATTCTTGAAATATATTATTAAAAAAACGCCTTTATTGATCTGAAATTACTTGCGAAATTACAAATCGGAAAGTATCGCTTCTTGGGGTCCCATCTTCTGATTGTACTTTGATCCACAACTCATAATCCAATTTCATATTTTCCATAAAACCTCTCACATTTATATTATTGCATTCACATTTCATATTTAATTTAAATTTTTTATATGGCAGTCATAAAATATTCATAAATATAAAATGGGTCTGATATGAGTGTGTTTGTGAATTTGTGTGCAAATTCACTGCTAGTTATTTTGCTTTTTTTTGTTCGTTGCAAACAGAAACCTATAAAATGAGGTCAGATACATTTACACCTGGAAATCTCAAAACAATCTGAAAATGTTACAACGAGACTATGTATGGCAATAGCAAAGCAGCACAAACAATGTCATCAAACTGAACGACATGTACACCACATTGTACACAAAATGAACATATGTAAATACATACATATGTACTCGTACATGCGTTTGTTAAACTTTGTCCCCACCTCTCCCGATCGCATATAAAACATTCACTCAAAAGCACACACAAGCACATAAACCCGTACATGTGTATGGGCAAACATGAACATGAAAAGTGTAACAAATATGGCATGTAATTTCCCTTTTCAACAGCCCTCGTTTGTTGTGTGGATTTGAATGTCATGCCATAGACCAAAATATACAGTTGTTGCACATTTTTTTCCTAAATGTGGAACACATGCATGTTCTGGACATGTTTCATATTTAATATGAAATTGCGAAAGTTAATATTTAGCCCCTATTTCAATGGGGACAATTTGGGGAGGTAAAAAGGAAAAATGGAATATATTTTTATTAAGGGAAATATTGAAAAAAATATTAATTAAAAAATCCACGTTAATAGAAAAAATATTCATTGAAAAATCCAAGTTAATTGAACAAAATATTCATTAATAAATCCAAGTTAAGTGAAAAAAATCCACGTTAATTGAAAAAATATTCATTAAAAAATTCACGTTAATTGAAAAAATATTCATTAAAAAATCCACGTTAATTGAAAAAATATTCATTAAAAAATCCACGTTAATTGAAAAAATATTCATTAAAAAATCCACGTTAATTGAAAAAATATTCATTAAAAAAGCCACGTTAATTGAAAAATATTCTTTAAAAAATCCACGTTAATTGAAAAAATATTCATTAAAAAATCCACGTTAATTGAAAAAATATTCATTAAAAAATCCACGTTAATTGAAAAAATATTCATTAAAAAATCCACGTTAATTGAAAAAATATTCATTAAAAAATCCACGTTAATTGAAAAAATATTCATTAAAAAAGCCACGTTAATTGAAAAAATATTCTTTAAAAAATCCACGTTAATTGAAAAAATATTCATTAAAAAATCCACGTTAATAGAAAAAAATATTCATTAAAAAATCCACGTTAATTGAAAAAATATTCATTAAAAAATCCACGTTAATTGAAAAAATATTCATTAAAAAATCCACGTTAATTGAAAAAATATTCTTTAAAAAATCCACGTTAATTGAAAAAATATTCTTTAAAAAATCCACGTTAATTGAAAAAATATTCATTAAAAAATCCACGTTAATTGAAAAAATATTCATTAAAAAATCCACGTTAATTGAAAAAATATTCATTAAAAAATCTACGTTAATTGAAAAAATATTCATTAAAAAATCCACGTTAATTGAAAAAATATTCATTAAAAAATCCACGTTAATTGAAAAAATATTCTTTAAAAAATCCACGTTAATTGAAAAAATATTCTTTAAAAAATCCACGTTAATTGAAAAAAATATTCTTTACAAAATCCACGTTAATTGAAAAAATATTCATTAAAAAATCCACGTTAATTGAAAAAATATTCATTAAAAAATCCACGTTAATTGAAAAAATATTCATTAAAAAATCCACGTTAATTGAAAAAATATTCATTAAAAAATCCACGTTAATTGAAAAAATATTCATTAAAAAATCCACGTTAATTGAAAAAATATTCATTAAAAAATCCACGTTAATTGAAAAAATATTCATTAAAAAATCCACGTTAATTGAAAAAATATTCATTAAAAAATCCACGTTAATTGAAAAAATATTCATTAAAAAATCCACGTTAATTGAAAAAATATTCATTAAAAAATCCACGTTAATTGAAAAAATATTCATTAAAAAATCCACGTTAATTGAAAAAATATTCATTAAAAAATCCACGTTAATTGAAAAAATATTCATTAAAAAATCCACGTTAATTGAAAAAATATTCATTAAAAAATCCACGTTAATTGAAAAAATATTCATTAAAAAATCCACGTTAATTGAAAAAATATTCATTAAAAAATCCACGTTAATTGAAAAAATATTCATTAAAAAATCCACGTTAATTGAAAAAATATTCATTAAAAAATCCACGTTAATTGAAAAAATATTCATTAAAAAATCCACGTTAATTGAAAAAATATTCATTAAAAAATCCACGTTAATTGAAAAAATATTCATTAAAAAATCCACGTTAATTGAAGAAATATTGTTTAAAAAATCCACGTTAATTGAAAAAATATTGTTTAAAAAATCCACGTTAATTGAAAAAATATTGTTTAAAAAATCCACGTTAATTGAAAAAATATTGTTTAAAAAATCCACGTTAATTGAAGAAATATTGTTTAAAAAATCCACGTTAATTGAAAAAATATTGTTTAAAAAATCCACGTTAATTGAAAAAATATTGTTTAAAAAATCCACGTTAATTGAAGAAATATTGTTTAAAAAATCCACGTTAATTGAAAAAATATTGTTTAAAAAATCCACGTTAATTGAAAAAATATTGTTTAAAAAATCCACGTTAATTGAAGAAATATTGTTTAAAAAATCCACGTTAATTTAAAAAAATATTCATGAAAAAATTCACGTTAATTGAAAAAATATTTGATAAAAAATCCACGTTAATTGAAAAAAATATTCATTAAAAAACCACGTTAATTTAAAAAATATTCATTAAAAAATCCACGTTAATTGAAAAAATATTTATTAAAAAATCAACGTTAATTGAAAAAATATTCATTAAAAAATCCACGTTAATTGAAAAAAATATTCATTAAAAAATCCACGATAATTGAAAAAATATTCATTAAAAACTCCACGTTAATTGAAAAAAATATTCATTAAAAAACCACGTTAATTTAAAAAATATTCATTAAAAAATCCACGTTAATTGAAAAAATATTCATTAAAAAATCCACGTTAATTGAAAAAATATGCATTAAAAAAACACGTTAATTGAAAAAATATTCATTAAAAAATCCACGTTAATTGAAAAAATATTCATTAAAAAATCCACGTTAATTGAAAAAATATTCATTAAAAAATCCACGTTAATTGAAAAAATATTAATTAAAAAATCCACGTTAATTGAAAAAATATTCATTAAAAAATCCACGTTAATTGAAAAAATATTCATTAAAAAATCCACGTTAATTGAAAAAATATTCATTAAAAAATCCACGTTAATTGAAAAAATATTCATCAAAAAATCCACGTTAATTGAAAAAATATTCATTAAAAAATCCACGTTAATTGAAAAAATATTCATTAAAAAATCCAAGTTAATTGAAAAAATATTCATTAAAAAATCCACGTTAATTGAAAAAATATTCATAAAAAATCCACGTTAATTGAAAAAATATTCAATAAAAAATCCACGTTAATTGAAAAAATATTCATTAAAAAATCCACGCTAATTGAAAAATATTCATTAAAAATTCCACGTTAATTGAAAAAAATTTTCATTAAAAAATCCATGTTAATTTAAAAAGTATTCATTAAAAAATCCACGTTTATTGAAAAAATATTCATTAAAAAAATCCACGTTAATTGAAAAAATATTCATTAAAAAATCCAAGTTGATTGAAAAAATATTCATTAAAAAATCCACGTTTATTGAAAAAATATTCATTAAAAAATCCAAGTTAATTGAAAAATATTCATTAAAAAATCCACGTTAATTGAAAAAAATATTCATTAAAAAATCCAGGTTAATTTAAAAAAATATTCATTAAAAAATCCACGTTAATTGAAAAAATATTCATTAAAAAATCCACGTTAATTGAAAAAATATTCATTAAAAAATCCACGTTAATTAAAAAAAATATTCATTAAAAAATCCACGTTAATTGAAAAATATTCATTAAAATTGAAAAAATATTCATTAAAAAATCCACATTAATTAAAAAAATATTCATTGAAATCCACATTAATTGAAAATAAAATTCATTAAAAAATCCACGTAAAATTATTTTTTAAAAAGTCAACCTTAATTGAACAAATATCCAAGGAATGTTTGCAATCATTTAACCGTTTCGACCCGAAAACCCTCTCCATATTTCCATAGCATTAGCCCCCATTCCCATTAGTTGCTATTATTTGTTAATGGTCATATATTCTTTTCAAATTAAAACATAAAATCATAAATTCTTCTAGCTATACCTAGTTCTGGGACAACGCAAAGCAATTGTCCTTATTCCGGCTGCTTGTTCCTCCTTTCACTCCCTGTGTTGCTACAAAACAGCCATATTTTGCATTTTAGATTTATTAGAGTCACCTTTTGGTCATATAAAATATGTATGTGAATGTATTTATGAGTATATGCATGTATGTGTGTGTAAGAAAGATTAACACACCCATACACACTTGTATGTGAATATGAAGAGCCTACACAAGTTTATTGCAATGCTTGGCAATGTGACACTGATACATGCAATCCCATAGACACTAAATACAGATTGCTAGATTGCAAAAAGTAAAAACACACAAAGAGGGACACATGTACACACACACACATACACTCAGCCAAACATTTACATATGTCATATTAAAGAAATACTATTGCATGTTTAAAGTTTCTTCTATGCCATTCCTTAGGATAAAAACATGTTCATATGTATTTACCTTGTTTTTGTTGTCGTTGCTGGAGAATTTTATTACAGTTAGCTTGTGGCGGCGACTAGTCAGCCAAGCCAAGCAACCAACCGGTAGGACCCGGACCACAACAAACGTCACAACGAATAGGGTTCCTCATACATTTATGCACTTGACACCATTGTATGCAATTAGTATAAGTGTGGATGTGAGTGTGTATGTGTTGGTGGGGATCTACTTTAAGGCAAGTACACTTGTGTTTATTTGTATTTACACTCATTATATGTGGTGTGTTTGGTTTGTTTATAAAGCTGTGCGTGTGTATGATTTCGTCTGTGTGTGTGTTTGAATGTTTGTATTTTATAATGCCTGGAAAGGGACATTTAGTCCGTTCATTCATTATTTTACTTCTTGTTATGTTGTTATTGTTGCTATTGCTGCCTTTGCCATAGCTGCTGGCGTTATTATTACTGAGTAAGCGTGTAACAAATAATCATTTTTAATATAAATACTCTTACATGCACACATTTAATCATGTTTACTGTGTACTCATACACACATGTGTACACATACCCGCACAGATGACAAACATATGGTGGAAACAATTATACTTACAATTCATTGGAGGACACTCAGGGAATAATCGTTCGCCTTAGAAATATTATTTGAATATTAACCAAACCTTAGAAATATTATCTGAATATTAAGAAAGCCTTGGAAGTATTTTCTGAACAATAATCACGCCTTAGATATATTATCTGAATATTAAGCACGCCTTAAAAATAGTATCTAAATATTAAGCACGCCTAAGAAATATTATCTGAATATTAACCATTGGAAAAATAACTAAATATTAAGCACGCCTTAGAAATATTATCTGAATACTAAGCACGCCATAGAAATATTATCTTAATATTAAGCACGCCTTAGAAATATTATCTGAATATTCCCGACGACTTGGAAATTTTATCTCCATATTATCCACGCCTTGGAAATATAATCTGAATATTATCCACGTATATTATCTGAATATTAAGCACGCCTTAGAAATATTATCTGAATATTAAGCTGGCCTTAGAAATATTATCTGAATACTAAGCACGCCATAGAAATATTATCTTGATATTAAGCACGCCTTAGAAATATTATCTGAATATTCTCGACGACTTGGAAATTTTATCTGCATATTATCCACGCCTTGGAAATATTATCTGAATATTAAGCACGACTTAGAAATATTATCTGAATATTAAACACGCCTTAGAAATATTATTTGAATATTAAGCACGTCTTAGAAATATTATCTGAATATTAAGCACGCCTTAGAAATATTATCTGAATACTAAGCACGCCATAGAAATATTATCTTGATATTAAGCACGCCATAGAAATATTATCTTGATATTAAGCACGACTTGGAAATAATTCTGAACATTAAGCAGGACTTAGAAATATTATCTGAATATTATCCACGCCTTGGAAATATTATCTGAATATTAAGCACGACTTGGAAATAATTCTGAACATTAAGCAGGACTTAGAAATATTTTCTGAATATTATCCACGCCTTGGAAATATTATCTGAATATTAAGCACGACTTGGAAATAATATCTGAACATTAAGCAGGACTTAGAAATATTATCTGAATATTATCCACGACTTGGAAATATTATCTGAATATTATTAACGCCTTGGAAATATTATCTGAATATTATCCACGACTTGAAAATATTATTTGAATATTATCCACGCCTTAGAAATATTATCTGAATATTAAGCACGCCTTGGAAATATTATCTGAATATTATCCACGCCTTGGAAATATTATCTGAATATTATCCACGCCTTGGAAATATTATCTAAATATTATCCACGCCTTGGAAATATTATCTGAATATTATCCACGCCTTGGAAATATTATCTGAATATTATCCACGCCTTGGAAATATTATCTGAATATTAAGCACGCATTAGAAATATTATCTGAATATTAAGCACGCCTTAGAAATATTATCTGAATATTTAGCACGCCTTAGAAATATTATCTAAATATTGAGCACGCCTTAGAAATATTATTTGAATATAAAGCCCGCCATAGACATATTATCTGAATATTAAGCACGCATTAGAAATATTATCTGAAACTAAAGCACGCCTTAGAAATATTATCTGAATATTAAGCATGCCTTAGAAATATTATTTGAATATTAAGCACGCCATAGAAATATTATCTGAATATTAAGCACGCATTAGAAATATTATCTGAAACTAAGCACGCCCTAGAAATATTATCTGAATATTAAGCACGCCTTAGAAATATTTTACGAATATTAAGCACGCCTTAGAAATATTATCAACGCCGTGAATATATTATCTGAATAAAATCTACGCCTTGGAAATATTATTTGAATACTATCCACGCCTTGGAAATATTATTTGAATATTATCCACGCCTTGGAAATATTATCAGGATATTATCCACGCCTTACAGATATTATCTGAATACTAAGCTCGCCATAGAAATATTATTTGAATAATAATCACGCCTTAGAAATATTATCTAAATATTAAGCTCGCCTTAGAAATATTATCCGAATATTAAACACGCCTTAGAAATATTATCCGAATATTAAACACGCCTCAGAAATATTATCTGAATATTAAGCACGCCTTGGAAATATTATCTGAATATTAAGCACGCTTTAGAAATATTGTTTAAATAGTATGCAAGCCTTAGAAATATTATTGGAATATTAAGCACGCCTTAGAAATATTATTTGAATATTAAGCACGCCTTAGAAATATTATCTGAATTTAACCAAACCTTACAAATATTATCTGAATATTATCCACGCCTTGGAAATATTATCTGAATATTGTCCACGCCTTGGAAATATTATCTGAATATTATCCACGCCTTGGAAATATTATCTGAATATTATCCACGCCTTGGAAATATTATCTGAATATTATCCACGCCTTGGAAATATTATCTGAATATTATCCACGCCTTGGAAATATTATCTGAATATTATCCACGCCTTGGAAATATTATCTGAATATTGTCCACGCCTTGGAAATATTATCTGAATATTATCCACGCCTTGGAAATATTATCTGAATATTATCCACGCCTTGGAAATATTATCTGAATATTATCCACGCCTTGGAAATATTATCTGAATATTATCCACGCCTTGGAAATATTATCTGAATATTATCCACGCCTTGGAAATATTATCTGAATATTATCCACGCCTTGGAAATATTATCTGAATATTATCCACGCCTTGGAAATATTATCTGAATATTATCCACGCCTTGGAAATATTATCTGAATATTATCCACGCCTTGGAAATATTATCTGAATATTATCCACGCCTTGGAAATATTATCTGAATATTATCCACGCCTTGGAAATATTATCTGAATATTATCCACGCCTTGGAAATATTATCTGAATATTATCCACGCCTTGGAAATATTATCTGAATATTATCCACGCCTTGGAAATATTATCTGAATATTATCCACGCCTTGGAAATATTATCTGAATATTATCCACGCCTTGGAAATATTATCTGAATATTATCCACGCCTTGGAAATATTATCTGAATATTATCCACGCCTTGGAAATATTATCTGAATATTATCCACGCCTTGGAAATATTATCTGAGTATTATCCACGCCGTGGAAATATTATCTGAATATTATCCACGCCTTGGAAATATTATCTGAATATTATCCACGCCTTGGAAATATTATCTGAATATTATCCACGCCTTGGAAATATTATCTGAATATTATCCACGCCTTGGAAATATTATCTGAATATTATCCACGCCGTGGAAATATTATCTGAATATTATCCACGCCTTGGAAATATTATCTGAATATTATCCACGCCTTGGAAATATTATCTGAATATTATCCACGCCTTGGAAATATTATCTGAATATTATCCACGCCTTGGAAATATTATCTGAATATTATCCACGCCTTGGAAATATTATCTGAATATTATCCACGCCTTGGAAATATTATCTGAATATTATCCACGCCTTGGAAATATTATCTGAATATTATCCACGCCTTGGAAATATTATCTGAATATTATCCACGCCTTGGAAATATTATCCACGCCTTGGAAATATTATCTGAATATTATCCACGCCTTGGAAATATTATCTGAATATTATCCACGCCTTGGAAATATTATCTGAATATTATCCACGCCTTGGAAATATTATCCACGCCTTGGAAATATTATCTGAATATTATCCACGCCTTGGAAATATTATCTGAATATTATCCACGCCTTGGAAATATTATCTGAATATTATCCACGCCTTGGAAATATTATCTGAATATTATCCACGCCTTGGAAATATTATCTGAATATTATCCACGCCTTGGAAATATTATCTGAATATTATCCACGCCTTGGAAATATTATCTGAATATTATCCACGCCTTGGAAATATTATCTGAATATTATCCACGCCTTGGAAATATTATCTGAATATTATCCACGCCTTGGAAATATTATCTGAATATTATCCACGCCTTGGAAATATTATCTGAATATTATCCACGCCTTGAAATATTATCTGAATATTATCCACGCCTTGGAAATATTATCTGAATATTATCCACGCCTTGGAAATATTATCTGAATATTATCCACGCCTTGGAAATATTATCTGAATATTATCCACGCCTTGGAAATATTATCTGAATATTATCCACGCCTTGGAAATATTATCTGAATATTATCCACGCCTTGGAAATATTATCTGAATATTATCCACGCCTTGGAAATATTATCTGAATATTATCCACGCCTTGGAAATATTATCTGAATATTATCCACGCCTTGGAAATATTATCTGAATATTATCCACGCCTTGGAAATATTATCTGAATATTATCCACGCCTTGGAAATATTATCTGAATATTATCCACGCCTTGGAAATATTATCTGAATATTATCCACGCCTTGGAAATATTATCTGAATATTATCCACGCCTTGGAAATATTATCTGAATATTATCCACGCCTTGGAAATATTATCTGAATATTATCCACGCCTTGGAAATATTATCTGAATATTATCCACGCCTTGGAAATATTATCTGAATATTATCCACGCCTTGGAAATATTATCTGAATATTATCCACGCCTTGGAAATATTATCTGAATATTATCCACGCCTTGGAAATATTATCTGAATATTATCCACGCCTTGGAAATATTATCTGAATATTATCCACGCCTTGGAAATATTATCTGAATATTATCCACGCCTTGGAAATATTATCTGAATATTATCCACGCCTTGGAAATATTATCTGAATATTATCCACGCCTTGGAAATATTATCTGAATATTATCCACGCCTTGGAAATATTATCTGAATATTATCCACGCCTTGGAAATATTATCTGAATATTATCCACGCCTTGGAAATATTATCTGAATATTATCCACGCCTTGGAAATATTATCTGAATATTATCCACGCCTTGGAAATATTATCTGAATATTATCCACGCCTTGGAAATATTATCTGAATATTATCCACGCCTTGGAAATATTATCTGAATATTATCCACGCCTTGGAAATATTATCTGAATATTATCCACGCCTTGGAAATATTATCTGAATATTATCCACGCCTTGGAAATATTATCTGAATATTATCCACGCCTTGGAAATATTATCTGAATATTATCCACGCCTTGGAAATATTATCTGAATATTATCCACGCCTTGGAAATATTATCTGAATATTATCCACGCCTTGGAAATATTATCTGAATATTATCCACGCCTTGGAAATATTATATGAATATTATCCGCGCCTTGGAAATATTATCTGAATATTATCCACGCCTTGGAAATATTATCTGAATATTATCCACGCCTTGGAAATATTATCTGAATATTATCCACGCCTTGGAAATATTATCTGAATATTATCCACGCCTTGGAAATATTATCTGAATATTATCCACGCCTTGGAAATATTATCTGAATATTATCCACGCCTTGGAAATATTATCTGAATATTATCCACGCCTTGGAAATATTATCTGAATATTATCCACGCCTTGGAAATATTATCTGAATATTATCCACGCCTTGGAAATATTATCTGAATATTATCCACGCCTTGGAAATATTATCTGAATATTATCCACGCCTTGGAAATATTATCTGAATATTATCCACGCCTTGGAAATATTATCTGAATATTATCCACGCCTTGGAAATATTATCTGAATATTATCCACGCCTTGGAAATATTATCTGAATATTATCCACGCCTTGGAAATATTATCTGAATATTATCCACGCCTTGGAAATATTATCTGAATATTATCCACGCCTTGGAAATATTATCTGAATATTATCCACGCCTTGGAAATATTATCTGAATATTATCCACGCCTTGGAAATATTATCTGAATATTATCCACGCCTTGGAAATATTATCTGAATATTATCCACGCCTTGGAAATATTATCTGAATATTATCCACGCCTTGGAAATATTATCTGAATATTATCCACGCCTTGGAAATATTATCTGAATATTATCCACGCCTTGGAAATATTATCTGAATATTATCCACGCCTTGGAAATATTATCTGAATATTATCCACGCCTTGGAAATATTATCTGAATATTATCCACGCCTTGGAAATATTATCTGAATATTATCCACGCCTTGGAAATATTATCTGAATATTATCCACGCCTTGGAAATATTATCTGAATATTATCCACGCCTTGGAAATATTATCTGAATATTATCCACGCCTTGGAAATATTATCCACGCCTTGGAAATATTATCTGAATATTATCCACGCCTTGGAAATATTATCTGAATATTATCCACGCCTTGGAAATATTATCTGAATATTATCCACGCCTTGGAAATATTATCTGAATATTATCCACGCCTTGGAAATATTATCTGAATATTATCCACGCCTTGGAAATATTATCTGAATATTATCCACGCCTTGGAAATATTATCTGAATATTATCCACGCCTTGGAAATATTATCTGAATATTATCCACGCCTTGGAAATATTATCTGAATATTATCCACGCCTTGGAAATATTATCTGAATATTATCCACGCCTTGGAAATATTATCTGAATATTATCCACGCCTTGGAAATATTATCTGAATATTATCCACGCCTTGGAAATATTATCTGAATATTATCCACGCCTTGGAAATATTATCTGAATATTATCCACGCCTTGGAAATATTATCTGAATATTATCCACGCCTTGGAAATATTATCTGAATATTATCCACGCCTTGGAAATATTATCTGAATATTATCCACGCCTTGGAAATATTATCTGAATATTATCCACGCCTTGGAAATATTATCTGAATATTATCCACGCCTTGGAAATATTATCTGAATATTATCCACGCCTTGGAAATATTATCTGAATATTATCCACGCCTTGGAAATATTATCTGAATATTATCCACGCCTTGGAAATATTATCTGAATATTATCCACGCCTTGGAAATATTATCTGAATATTATCCACGCCTTGGAAATATTATCAGAATATTATCCACGCCTTGGAAATATTATCTGAATATTATCCACGCCTTGGAAATATTATCTGAATATTATCCGTGCCTTGGAAATATTATCTGAATATTATCCACGCCTTGGAAATATTATCTGAATATTATCCACGCCTTGGAAATATTATCTGAATATTATCCACGCCTTGGAAATATTATCTGAATATTATCCACGCCTTGGAAATATTATCTGAATATTATCCACGCCTTGGAAATATTATCTGAATATTATCCACGCCTTGGAAATATTATCTGAATATTATCCACGCCTTGGAAATATTATCTGAATATTATCCACGCCTTGGAAATATTATCTGAATATTATCCACGCCTTGGAAATATTATCTGAATATTATCCACGCCTTGGAAATATTATCTGAATATTATCCACGCCTTGGAAATATTATCTGAATATTATCCACGCCTTGGAAATATTATCTGAATATTATCCACGCCTTGGAAATATTATCTGAATATTATCCACGCCTTGGAAATATTATCTGAATATTATCCACGCCTTGGAAATATTATCTGAATATTATCCACGCCTTGGAAATATTATCTGAATATTATCCACGCCTTGGAAATATTATCTGAATATTATCCACGCCTTGGAAATATTATCTGAATATTATCCACGCCTTGGAAATATTATCTGAATATTATCCACGCCTTGGAAATATTATCTGAATATTATCCACGCCTTGGAAATATTATCTGAATATTATCCACGCCTTGGAAATATTATCTGAATATTATTCACGCCTTGGAAATATTATCTGAATATAATCCACGCCTTGGAAATATTATCCACGCCTTGGAAATATTATCTGAATATTATCCACGCCTTGGAAATATTATCTGAATATTATTCACGCCTTGGAAATATTATCTGAATATTATCCACGCCTTGGAAATATTATCCACGCCTTGGAAATATTATCTGAATATTATCCACGCCTTGGAAATATTATCTGAATATTATCCACGCCTTGGAAATATTATCTGAATATTATCCACGCCTTGGAAATATTATCTGAATATTATCCACGCCTTGGAAATATTATCTGAATATTATCCACGCCTTGGAAATATTATCTGAATATTATCCACGCCTTGGAAATATTATCTGAATATTATCCACGCCTTGGAAATATTATCTGAATATTATCCACGCCTTGGAAATATTATCTGAATATTATCCACGCCTTGGAAATATTATCTGAATATTATCCACGCCTTGGAAATATTATCTGAATATTATCCACGCCTTGGAAATATTATCTGAATATTATCCACGCCTTGGAAATATTATCTGAATATTATCCACGCCTTGGAAATATTATCTAAATATTATCCACGTTTTGGAAATATTATCTGAATATTATCCACGCCTTGGAAATATTATCTGAATATTATCCACGCCTTGGAAATATTATCTGAATATTATCCACGCCTTGGAAATATTATCTGAATATTATCCAAGCCTTGGAAATATTATCTGAATATTATCCACGCCTTGGAAATATTATCTGAATATTATCCACGCCTTGGAAATATTATCTGAATATTATCCACGCCTTGGAAATATTATCTGAATATTATCCACGCCTTGGAAATATTATCTGAATATTATCCACACCTTGGAAATATTATCTGAATATTATCCACGCCTTGGAAATATTATCTGAATATTATCCACGCCTTGGAAATATTATCTGAATATTATCCACGCCTTGGAAATATTATCTGAATATTATCCACGCCTAGGAAATATTATCTGAATATTATCCACGCCTTGGAAATATTATCTGAATATTGTCCACGCCTTGGAAATATTATCTGAATATTATCCACGCCTTGGAAATATTATCTGAATATTATCCACGCCTTGGAAATATTATCTGAATATTATCCACGCCTTGGAAATATTATCTGAATATTATCCACGCCTTGGAAATATTATCTGAATATTATCCACGCCTTGGAAATGTTATCTGAATATTGTCCATGCCTTGGAAATATTATCTGAATATTATCCAGGCCTTGGAAATATTATCTGAATATTATCCACGCCTTGGAAATATTATCTGAATATTATCCACGCCTTGGAAATATTATCTGAATATTATCCACGCCTTGGAAATGTTATCTGAATATTGTCCATGCCTTGGAAATATTATCTGAATATTTTCCACGCCTAGGAAATATTATCTGAAAATTATCCACGCCTTGGAAATATTATCTGAAAATTATCCACGCCTTGGAAATATTATCTGAATATTATCCACGCCTTGGAAATATTATGTGAATATTATCCACGCCTTGGAAATATTATCTGAATATTATCCACGCCTTGGAAATATTATCTGAATATTGTCCACGCCTTGGAAATATTATCTGAATATTTTCCACGCCTTGGAAATGTTATCTGAATATTATCCACGCCTTGGAAATATTATCTGAATATTGTCCATGCCTTGGAAATATTATCTGAATATTTTCCACGCCTAGGAAATATTATCTGAAAATTATCCACGCCTTGGAAATATTATCTGAAAATTATCCACGCCTTGGAAATATTATCTGAATATTATCCACGCCTTGGAAATATTATCTGAATATTATCCACGCCTTGGAAATATTATCTGAATATTATCCACGCCTTGGAAATATTATCTGAATATTATCCACGCCTTGGAAATATTATCTGAATATTGTCCACGCCTTGGAAATATTATCTGAATATTTTCCACGCCTAGGAAATATTATCTGAAAATTATCCACGCCTTGGAAATATTATCTGAAAATTATCCACGCCTTGGAAATATTATCTGAATATTGTCCACGCCTTGGAAATATTATCTGAATATTATCCACGCCTTGGAAATATTATCTGAATATTATCCACGCCTTGGAAATATTATCTGAATATTATCCACGCCTTGGAAATATTATCTGAATATTGTCCACGCCTTGGAAATATTATCTGAATATTTTCCATGCCTAGGAAATATTATCTGAATATTTTCCATGCCTAGGAAATATTATCTGAAAATTATCCACGCCTTGGAAATATTATCTGAATATTATCCACGCCTTGGAAATATTATCTGAATATTATCCACGCCTTGGAAATATTATCTGAATATTATGCACGCCTTGGAAATATTATCTGAATATTATCCACGCCTTGGAAATATTATCTGAATATTATTTACGCCTTGGAAATATTATCTGAATATTATCCACGCTTTGGAAATATTATCTGAATATTATCCACGCTTTGGAAATATTATCTGAATATTATCCACGCCTTGGAAATATTATCTGAATATTATCCACGCCTTGGAAATATTATCTGAATATTATCCACGCCTTGGAAATATTATCTGAATATTATCCACGCCTTGGAAATATTATCTGAATATTATCCACGCCTTGGAAATATTATCTGAATATTATCCACGCCTTGGAAATATTATCTGAATATTATCCACGCCTTGGAAATATTATCTGAATATTATCCACGCCTTGGAAATATTATCTGAATATTATCCACGCCTTGGAAATATTATCTGAATATTATCCACGCCATGGAAATATTATCTGAATATTATCCACGCCTTGGAAATATTATCTGAATATTATCCACGCCTTGGAAATATTATCTGAATATTATCCACGCCTTGGAAATTGAATATTATCCACGCCTTGGAAATATTACCTGAATATTATCCACGCCTTGGAAATATTATCTGAATATTATCCACGCCTTGGAAATATTACCTGAATATTATCCACGCCTTGGAAATATTATCTGAATATTATCCACGCCTTGGAAATATTATCTGAATATTATCCACGCCTAGGAAATATTATCTGAATATTATCCACGCCTTGGAAATATTATCTGAATATTATCCACGCCTTGGAAATATTATCTGAATATTATCCACGCCTTGGAAATATTATCTGAATATTATCCACGCCGTGAAAATATTATCGGAATACTATCCACGCCTTGGAAATATTATCTGAATATTATCCACGCCTTGAAAATATTATCGGAATACTATCCACGCCTTGGAAATTTTATCTGAATATTATCCACGCCTTGGAAATTTTATCTGAATATTATCCACGCCTTTGAAATATTATCTGAATATTATCCACGCCTTGGAAATATTATCTGAATATTATCCACGCCTTGGAAATATTATCTGAATATTATCCACGCCTTGGAAATATTATCTGAATATTATCCACGCCTTGGAAATATTATCTGAATATTATCCACGCCTTGGAAATATTCTCTTAATATTATCCACGCCTTGGAAATATTATCTGAATATTATCCACACCTTGGAAATATTATCTGAATATTATCCACACCTTGGAAATATTATCTGAATATTATCCACGCCTTGGAAATATTATCTGAATATTATCCACGCCTTGGAAATATTATCTGAATATTATCCACGCCTTGGAAATATTATCTGAATATTATCCACGCCTTGGAAGTATTATCTGAATATTATCCACGCCTTGGAAATATTATCTGAATATTATCCGCGTCTTGGAAATATTATCTGAATATTATCCACGCCTTGGAAATATTATCTGAATATTATCCACGCCTTGGAAATATTATCTGAATATTATCCACGCCTTGGAAATATTATATGAATATTATCCACGCCTTGAAAATGTTATCTGAATATTATCCACGCCTTGGAAATATTATCTGAATATTATCCACGCCTTGGAAATATTATCTGAATATTATCCACGCCTTGGAAATATTATCTGAATATTATCCACGCCTTGGAAATATTATCTGAATATTATCCACGCCTTGGAAATATTATCTGAATATTATCCACGCCTTGGAAATATTATCTGAATATTATCCACGCCTTGGAAATATTATCTGAATATTATCCACGCCTTGGAAATATTATCTGAATATTATCCACGCCTTGAAAATGTTATCTGAATATTATCCACGCCTTGGAAATATTATCTGAATATCATCCACGCCTTGGAAATATTATCTGAATATCATCCACGCCTTAGAAATATTATCTGAAAATTAAGCACGCCTTAGAAATATTATCTGAAAATTAAGCACGCCTTAGAAATTTTATCTTAATATTAAGCACTCCTTGGAAATATTATCTCAATATTATCCACGCCTTGGAAATATTATCTGAATATTATCCACGCCTTGGAAATATTATCTGAATATTATCCACGCCTTGGAAATATTATCTGAATATTATCCACGCCTTGGAAATATTATCTGAATATTATCCACGCCTTGGAAATATTATCCAGGCCTTATATTTGTTATCTATGGGTTATATACGCTTAACATTTTTTATCTATTTGGTTATCCACGCCTAATATTTGTTATTTATGGGTTATCTACGCTTTATATTTGTTATCTATTGGTTATCCATGCCTTTTCTTTGTTATCTATGGATTATCCACGTCTTACCTTTTTTATCTATAATTCTTGAGATATTTCTTCGAGTGTTCCTCACCTCGTTATTTACCTCAAATATTAAATTTTATCATCAAACCGTGATATTACTCATACATCTCTGTACAATCTCGTTCCAGCTTCAGTTTCCAGCACTATAATACGGTCAAACAGACAAACAGACGGACGTCATATAACAGAAGAAGATTACTTTGAAATGCTCTTCTTCTTTACCATTTTTGGAAACAAAAGTATCGATTCCATCCATTCATTCTTTGCTTTACTTCAATTCATCTTCTTTTGCAGTTTCTGTTGCATTTTCGGTCCAAAAATGAATTCTGAATAGACGTCCTAGAGTAATAAATATCAATGGTAGTTGCACATGAATAGGTGTGTGCACTCATATGAAAGTTATCAATCAATCAAATAATCATGTCAAGGGATTATAGGCAGGTAGTATGCATTGATGAACAAACAAGCTTACATAAAGGCTTAAACCCACACACAGAGATGCTCTCACACACACAAACATTCATTGGAGGAAAGAACATTCATAGAATTTTAAAGGGGACAATGATGTTAATTTCCTAAAAAGGCATTTTAATATTTGCTAAAATTATTGGAGGGAAATTTGACTTAAATAATTGGAATTATTTGATGAGAGAATTAGGAAATGAATTTAATTATCATCAAAAATTAAAAAAAAAATCACGTTTATTGTGGTATTTGGTTGCTGCTAAAATTGTTTAAAAATCCGCGTTTATTGTGGTCTTTGTTTATTTCTAAAATTGTTTAAAAATTCCACATTTACTGTGGTCTTTGGTTAGTGCTAAAATTGTTTAAAAAATCCACGTTTACTGTGGTCTTTGGTTAGTGCTAAAATTGTTTAAAAATCCGCGTTTATTGTGGTCTTTGTTTATTTCTAAAATTGTTTAAAAATTCCACATTTACTGTGGTCTTTGGTTAGTGCTAAAATTGTTTAAAAAATCCACGTTTACTGTGGTCTTTGGTTAGTGCTAAAATTGTTTAAAAAATCCACGTTTATTGTGGTCTTTGTTTATTTCTAAAATTGTTTAAAAAATCCACGTTTATTGTGGTCTTTGTTTATTTCTAAAATTGTTTAAAAAATCCACGTTTATTGTGGTCTTTGTTTATTTCTAAAATTGTTTAAAAAATCCACGTTTATTGTGGTCTTTGTTTATTTCTAAAATTGTTTAAAAAATCCACGTTTATTGTGGTCTTTGTTTATTTCTAAAATTGTTTAAAAAATCCACGTTTATTGTGGTCTTTGTTTATTTCTAAAATTGTTTAAAAAATCCACGTTTATTGTGGTCTTTGTTTATTTCTAAAATTGTTTAAAAAATCCACGTTTATTGTGGTCTTTGGTTCCGGCTAAAATTGTTTAAAAAATCCACGTTTATTGTGGTCTTTGGTTCCGGCTAAAATTGTTTAAAAAATCCACGTTTATTGTGGTCTTTGGTTCCGGCTAAAATTGTTTAAAAAATCCACGTTTATTGTGGTCTTTGTTTATTTCTAAAATTGTTTAAAAAATCCACGTTTATTGTGGTCTTTGTTTATTTCTAAAATTGTTTAAAAAATCCACGTTTATTGTGGTCTTTGTTTATTTCTAAAATTGTTTAAAAAATCCACGTTTATTGTGGTCTTTGTTTATTTCTAAAATTGTTTAAAAAATCCACGTTTATTGTGGTCTTTGTTTATTTCTAAAATTGTTTAAAAATCCACGTTTATTGTGGTCTTTGTTTATTTCTAAAATTGTTTAAAAATCCACGTTTATTGTGGTCTTTGTTTATTTCTAAAATTGTTTAAAAATCCACGTTTATTGTGGTCTTTGTTTATTTCTAAAATTGTTTAAAAAATCCACGTTTATTGTGGTCTTTGTTTATTTCTAAAATTGTTTAAAAAATCCACGTTTATTGTGGTCTTTGTTTATTTCTAAAATTGTTTAAAAAATCCACGTTCATTGTGGTCTTTGTTTATTTCTAAAATTGTTTACAAAATCCACGTTTATTGTGGTCTTTGTTTATTTCTAAAATTGTTTAAAAAATCCACGTTATTGTGGTCTTTGTTTATTTCTAAAATTGTTTAAAAAATCCACGTTTATTGTGGTCTTTGTTTATTTCTAAAATTGTTTAAAAAATCCACGTTTATTGTGGTCTTTGTTTATTTCTAAAATTGTTTAAAAAATCCACGTTTATTGTGGTCTTTGTTTATTTCTAAAATTGTTTAAAAAATCCACGTTTATTGTGGTCTTTGTTTATTTCTAAAATTGTTTAAAAAATCCACGTTATTGTGGTCTTTGTTTATTTCTAAAATTGTTTAAAAAATCCACGTTTATTGTGGTCTTTGTTTATTTCTAAAATTGTTTAAAAAATCCACGTTTATTGTGGTCTTTGTTTATTTCTAAAATTGTTTAAAAAATCCACGTTTATTGTGGTCTTTGTTTATTTCTAAAATTGTTTAAAAAATCCACGTTTATTGTGGTCTTTGTTTATTTCTAAAATTGTTTAAAAAATCCACGTTTATTGTGGTCTTTGTTTATTTCTAAAATTGTTTAAAAAATCCACGTTTATTGTGGTCTTTGTTTATTTCTAAAATTGTTTAAAAAATCCACGTTTATTGTGGTCTTTGTTTATTTCTAAAATTGTTTAAAAAATCCACGTTATTGTGGTCTTTGTTTATTTCTAAAATTGTTTAAAAAATCCACGTTTATTGTGGTCTTTGTTTATTTCTAAAATTGTTTAAAAAATCCACGTTTATTGTGGTCTTTGTTTATTTCTAAAATTGTTTAAAAAATCCACGTTTATTGTGGTCTTTGTTTATTTCTAAAATTGTTTAAAAAATCCACGTTTATTGTGGTCTTTGTTTATTTCTAAAATTGTTTAAAAAATCCACGTTTATTGTGGTCTTTGTTTATTTCTAAAATTGTTTAAAAAATCCACGTTTATTGTGGTCTTTGTTTATTTCTAAAATTGTTTAAAAAATCCACGTTTATTGTGGTATTTGTTTATTTCTAAAATTGTTTAAAAAATCCACGTTTATTGTGGTCTTTGTTTATTTCTAAAATTGTTTAAAAAATCCACGTTTATTGTGGTCTTTGTTTATTTCTAAAATTGTTTAAAAAATCCATGTTTATTGTCGTCTTTGTTTATTTCTAAAATTGTTTAAAAAATCCACGTTTATTGTGGTCTTTGTTTATTTCTAAAATTGTTTAAAAAATCCACGTCTATTGTGGTCTTTGTTTATTTCTAAAATTGTTTAAAAAATCCACGTTTATTGTGGTCTTTGGTTCCGGCTAAAATTGTTTAAAAAATCCACGTTTATTGTGGTCTTTGGTTCCGGCTAAAATTGTTTAAAAAATCCACGTTTATTGTGGTCTTTGGTTCCGGCTAAAATTGTTTAAAAAATCCACGTTTATTGTGGTCTTTGGTTCCGGCTAAAATTGTTTAAAAAATCCACGTTTATTGAAGTCTTTGGTTTCGGCTAAAATTATATTAAAAAATCCACGTTTATTGTGGTCTTTGGTTCCGGCTAAAATTGTTTAAAAAATCCACGTTTATTGTGGTCTTTGGTTCCTTCTAAAATTGTTTAAAAAATCCACGTTTATTGTGGTCTTTGGTTGCTGCTAAAATTGTTTAAAAAATCCACGTTTATTGTGGTCTTTGGTTGCTGCTAAAATTGTTTAAAAAATCCACGTTTATTGTGGTCTTTGGTTGCTGCTAAAATTGTTTAAAAAATCCACGTTTATTGTGGTCTTTGGTTGCTGCTAAAATTGTTTAAAAAATCCACGTTTATTGTCGTCTTTGTTTATTTCTAAAATTGTTTAAAAAATCCACGTTTATTGTCGTCTTTGTTTATTTCTAAAATTGTTTAAAAAATCCACGTTTATTGTGGTCTTTGGTTGCTGCTAAAATTGTTTAAAAAAGCCACGTTTATTGTGGTCTTTGGTTGTTGCTAAAATTGTTTAAAAAATCCACGTTTATTGTGGTCTTTGGTTCCTGCTAAAATTGCTTAAAAAATCCACCTTTATTGTGGTCTTTAGTTGCTGCTAAAATTGTTTAAAAAATCCACGTTTATTGTGGTCTTTAGTTGCTGCTAAACTTGTTTAAAAAAATCCACGTTTATTGTGGTCTTTAGTTGCTGCTAAAATTGTTTAAAAAATCCACGTTTATTGTGGTCTTTGGTTCCGGCTAAAATTGTTTAAAAAATCCACGTTTATTGTGGTCTTTGGTTCCGGCTAAAATTGTTTAAAAAATCCACGTTTATTGTGGTCTTTGGTTCCGGCTAAAATTGTTTAAAAAATCCACGTTTATTGTGGTCTTTGGTTGCTGCTAAAATTGTTTAAAAAATCCACGTTTTTTGTGGTCTTTGGTTGCTGCTAAAATTGTTAAAAAAATCCACGTTTTTTGTGGTCTTTTGTTGCTGCTAAAATTGTTTAAAAAATCCACGTTTATTGTGGTCTTTGGTTACTGCTAGAAATCTTAAAAAATCTCATCCTAAAATTATGCTTTTAAATATCTTTAAATCACTCATCCATGGCTTTAAATTTCCATAAATTAAAATTTAATTCCTTCAGCGAAAGTTGTTCTGCTGTGGATTATTTCTTTCTTTCAAAAGGCGGCATTACAAAGTCATTGTGGCATAAAAGTGAGAAGAATCCTTTCTTTTTTCTTTGCTCTTCCTCTTAACTGAAGTGCTTTCAATTAAGGTATCCTTTTACAATATGAAGCTACACGGATATCCTTACTGCTACTATACCAATCCTTTGTTGAATTTGGCAGTTGGGAAAATGTTTAAAGACAACAACAGAAGCAACAAAACATGTCACTTCAACCTGCCTGCCGGCAAGACCAAACTTTTTTCTTACTTAGTTTGTGTGGCAAGTGTTTACCTATGTAGTGCTTTGAGAACTAAGCAAGACATTTTTTTAAAACAAACGAGTCCACCACCTCTACACAATCCTGCCAGCATATGAGAAGCAACGCACGTGTATTGGCTTTGTCAGGATTGTTAGGCTTCCACGTCTTCAATGAACCATAATTCGTTAGGCGCCAATATATTCACGTATTCGCGTTAATACCTTAACTCTTTTACGCCAGCTGAACGTTAGTTATGCTTCAATGAGGATGGTTGGATTGTTGCGAAGCAGGATAATGGGAAACATTTTAGAATTTATAAATATCTACAATGGGGTGGTGAGGCATATTTGAAACATAAAATTAAGTATGATTTAAAAAATATAACGCCACGTGGTAATTAAAGACTATAGCAAGTTTATTACAACTTTTTAGACCTTTCTGAGAGATTGTTCCATTTTTGGTTCAATGTCACTCCAACCCAATATCCAAGTGCTATTTTCAAATCTATGCATTGTTTTAAGTATTCCACACGCATTCATTTATTGGTTTAACTTAAAGCACTTAGACTATTGCCTCATTCTAATACGAGGGCTTTTTAGCAGCAACCAAGGACCACAAAAAACGTGGATTTTTAGGGATTTCTAGGAATAAACAACGACCAAAATAAACGTGGATTTTTTAAACAATTTTAGAAATAAACAATGACCACAATAAACGTGGATTTTTTAAACAATTTTAGAAATAAACAAAGACCACAATAAACGTGGATTTTTTAAACAATTTTAGAAATAAACAAAGACCACAATAAACGTGGACTTTTAAATAATTTTAGAAATAAACAAAGACCACAATAAACGTGGATTTTTTAAACAATTTTAGAAATAAACAAAGACCACAATAAACGTGGATTTTTTAAACAATTTTAGAAATAAACAAAGACCACAATAAACGTGGATTTTTTAAACAATTTTAGAAATAAACAAAGACCACAATAAACGTGGATTTTTTAAACAATTTTAGAAATAAACAATGACCACAACAAACTTGGATTTTTTAAACAATTTTAAAAATAAACAAAGACCACAATAAACGTGGATTTTTTAAACAATTTTAGAAATAAACAAAGACCACAATAAACGTGGATTTTTTAAACAATTTTAGAAATAAACAAATACCACAATAAACGTGTATTTTTTAAACAATTTTAAAAATAAACAAAGACCACAATAAACGTGGATTTTTTAAACAATTTTAGAAATAAACAAAGAGCACAATAAACGTGGATTTTTTAAACAATTTTAGAAATAAACAAAGACCACAATAAACGTGGATTTTTTAAACGATTTTAGCAGCAACCAAAGACCACAATAAGCGTGGATTTTTAAACAATTTTAGAAATAAACAAAGACCACAATAAGCGTGGATTTTTTTAAACAATTTTAGAAATAAACAAAGACCACAATAAACGTGGATTTTTTAAACAATTTTAGAAATAAACAAAGACCACAATAAACGCGGATTTTTTAAACAATTTTAGAAATAAACAAAGACCACAATAAACGTGGATTTTTTAAACAATTTTAGAAATAAACAAAAACCACAATAAACGTGGATTTTTTAAACAATTTTAGAAATAAACAAAGACCACAATAAACGTGGATTTTTTAAACAATTTTAGAAATAAACAAAGACCACAATAAACGTGGATTTTTTAAACGATTTTAGAAATAAACAAAGACCACAATAAACGTGGATTTTTTAAACAATTTGAGAAATAAACAAAGACCACAATAAACGGGGATTTTTTAAACAATTTTAGAAATAAACAAAGACCACAATAAACGTGGATTTTTTAAACAATTTTAGAAATAAACAAAGACCACAATAAACGGGGATTTTTTAAACAATTTTAGAAATAAACAAAGACCACAATAAACGTGGATTTTTTAAACAATTTTAGAAATAAACAAAGACCACAATAAACGTTGATTTTTTAAACAATTTTAGAAATAAACAAAGACCACAATAAACGTTGATTTTTTAAACAATTTTAGAAATAAACAAAGACCACAATAAACGTTGATTTTTTAAACAATTTTAGAAATAAACAAAGACCACAATAAACGTTGATTTTTTAAACAATTTTAGAAATAAACAAAGACCACAATAAACGTGAATTTAAAAAAAAATAGCAGCAACCGATTGTGGTCTTTTCCATTAATGGATCTCCAGTCCTTAAACATACCACCCTCGTTTTTATTGTTCCTTCTACTGTACACATGCCAATCTTTATTAGACTTCATCTAATACCGACCAGCACCAGCATCTCTCACGTTACCAATATTAAAGACTACTTTTAGGCGCTTTAAATGCAGCTGTTTGTTATTTGTTTTTACGCTTTCATTTATAACACCATTTCTTCAGTAATACCACTCTGCGCTTTGTTTGCATTTAAAGTTTTATGTGTTTCGTGCTTTGCTTCCTCCCTGCTCTTAAGAAACCTCAGCGTCAACAGATTTCTTTGCTTTTGGCCAGGAGTCAGCTTGCAATTTTGTATGCAGCTATGTCACGTTTTACGTTCGTTCGTTTTTTCGATATTCTTTCTATAGTTTCGGTTTTCTTTCTTTTTTTTGTTGACCAAGTCCAGATTCATTTCGTTTCTTTGACTATTGCTTTCATTGTTTTCCTTGCATTTTTTTTTTTTTTTTTTTTTTTTTTTTTGATTTCATGTTGTCCTTTTTTGGTTGTAAATTTTTTTGGCTGAACGTGTGAGTGTGTGAGTGTTTGTTTGTGTGTCCTGAAAATGGTGTACGCTTATCTTGACTTGACTTCTTCATGTTGTATTTGCAAAAGGATGTGATTTCTGGTAGTACGATGTGTTCGGATTACTTTCTTTTGTAAGATTACTGTGATTTTTTTCTTATTTTTGGGAAGCTTCCTTGCCGTTTTTTCACCCATAGCTTCACATTTCTTCCCAGAAATGGATGGGATATAAAACTGAAAATGTTCGTCTAAAAGGATTTGTTTGAGACAAATTGTTTGACTATCTGTTTGTGAAATTTCCTTCGGAGTGTATGAAGTAAAGTCATATTTTTTTCCTTCCAGCTTCATCTTCTTGCATCTTTGCTGAGTCTTCATTTCGAAGGTTTTTATTTTGGGAAATGAATGGTCTTGGATTTTAATAAAACATCGCCTGGGGGAATGAATAAAGTAATGAATGAATTGCAATGCCTTTACAACGCTGCTGCTGCAGTTCACAGCAGCTATTCAATAGAGTTTGGAAATTTTGTGTTGATTTGTAAATAAAAGTGGACTTTAGGATAACATGTAGCAGCATGTATGGTAGAATTTTTGAGGTCAGGCCTAAAACTTATAGGAGGCTCGAAAAAAATATTCTTAAAAATCCACGCCTAAACCTTAGAGGAGGCTCGAAAAAAATATTCTTAAAAATCCACGCCTAAACCTTAGAGGAGGCTCGAAAAAAATATTCTTAAAAATCCACGCCTAAACCTTAGAGGAGGCTCGAAAAAAATATTCTTAAAAATCCACGCCTAAACCTTAGAGGAGGCTCGAAAAAAATATTCTTAAAAATCCACGCCTAAACCTTAGAGGAGGCTCGAAAAAAATATTCTTAAAAATCCACGCCTAAACCTTAGAGGAGGCTCGAAAAAAATATTCTTAAAAATCCACGCCTAAACCTTAGAGGAGGCTCGAAAAAAATATTCTTAAAAATCCACGCCTAAACCTTAGAGGAGGCTCGAAAAAAATATTCTTAAAAATCCACGCCTAAACCTTAGAGGAGGCTCGAAAAAAATATTCTTAAAAATCCACGCCTAAACCTTAGAGGAGGCTCGAAAAAAATATTCTTAAAAATCCACGCCTAAACCTTAGAGGAGGCTCGAAAAAAATATTCTTAAAAATCCACGCCTAAACCTTAGAGGAGGCTCGAAAAAAATATTCTTAAAAATCCACGCCTAAACCTTAGAGGAGGCTCGAAAAAAATATTCTTAAAAATCCACGCCTAAACCTTAGAGGAGGCTCGAAAAAAATATTCTTAAAAATCCACGCCTAAACCTTAGAGGAGGCTCGAAAAAAATATTCTTAAAAATCCACGCCTAAACCTTAGAGGAGGCTCGAAAAAAATATTCTTAAAAATCCACGCCTAAACCTTAGAGGAGGCTCGAAAAAAATATTCTTAAAAATCCACGCCTAAACCTTAGAGGAGGCTCGAAAAAAAATATTCTTAAAAATCCACGCCTAAACCTTAGAGGAGGCTCGAAAAAAATATTCTTAAAAATCCACGCCTAAACCTTAGAGGAGGCTCGAAAAAAATATTCTTAAAAATCCACGCCTAAACCTTAGAGGAGGCTCGAAAAAAATATTCTTAAAAATCCACGCCTAAACCTTAGAGGAGGCTCGAAAAAAAATATTCTTAAAAATCCACGCCTAAACCTTAGAGGAGGCTCGAAAAAAATATTCTTAAAAATCCACGCCTAAACCTTAGAGGAGGCTCGAAAAAAATATTCTTAAAAATCCACGCCTAAACCTTAGAGGAGGCTCGAAAAAAATATTCTTAAAAATCCACGCCTAAACCTTAGAGGAGGCTCGAAAAAAATATTCTTAAAAATCCACGCCTAAACCTTAGAGGAGGCTCGAAAAAAATATTCTTAAAAATCCACGCCTAAACCTTAGAGGAGGCTCGAAAAAAATATTCTTAAAAATCCACGCCTAAACCTTAGAGGAGGCTCGAAAAAAATATTCTTAAAAATCCACGCCTAAACCTTAGAGGAGGCTCGAAAAAAATATTCTTAAAAATCCACGCCTAAACCTTAGAGGAGGCTCGAAAAAAATATTCTTAAAAATCCACGCCTAAACCTTAGAGGAGGCTCGAAAAAAATATTCTTAAAAATCCACGCCTAAACCTTAGAGGAGGCTCGAAAAAAATATTCTTAAAAATCCACGCCTAAACCTTAGAGGAGGCTCGAAAAAAATATTCTTAAAAATCCACGCCTAAACCTTAGAGGAGGCTCGAAAAAAATATTCTTAAAAATCCACGCCTAAACCTTAGAGGAGGCTCGAAAAAAATATTCTTAAAAATCCACGCCTAAACCTTAGAGGAGGCTCGAAAAAAATATTCTTAAAAATCCACGCCTAAACCTTAGAGGAGGCTCGAAAAAAATATTCTTAAAAATCCACGCCTAAACCTTAGAGGAGGCTCGAAAAAAATATTCTTAAAAATCCACGCCTAAACCTTAGAGGAGGCTCGAAAAAAATATTCTTAAAAATCCACGCCTAAACCTTAGAGGAGGCTCGAAAAAAATATTCTTAAAAATCCACGCCTAAACCTTAGAGGAGGCTCGAAAAAAATATTCTTAAAAATCCACGCCTAAACCTTAGAGGAGGCTCGAAAAAAATATTCTTAAAAATCCACGCCTAAACCTTAGAGGAGGCTCGAAAAAAATATTCTTAAAAATCGACGCCTAAACCTTAGAGGAGGCTCGAAAAAAATATTCTTAAAAATCCACGCCTAAACCTTAGAGGAGGCTCGAAAAAAATATTCTTAAAAATCCACGCCTAAACCTTAGAGGAGGCTCGAAAAAAATATTCTTAAAAATCCACGCCTAAACCTTAGAGGAGGCTCGAAAAAAATATTCTTAAAAATCCACGCCTAAACCTTAGAGGAGGCTCGAAAAAAATATTCTTAAAAATCCACGCCTAAACCTTAGAGGAGGCTCGAAAAAAATATTCTTAAAAATCCACGCCTAAACCTTAGAGGAGGCTCGAAAAAAATATTCTTAAAAATCCACGCCTAAACCTTAGAGGAGGCTCGAAAAAAATATTCTTAAAAATCCACGCCTAAACCTTAGAGGAGGCTCGAAAAAAATATTCTTAAAAATCCACGCCTAAACCTTAGAGGAGGCTCGAAAAAAATATTCTTAAAAATCCACACCTAAACCTTAGAGGAGGCTCGAAAAAAATATTCTTAAAAATCCACGCCTAAACCTTAGAGGAGGCTCGAAAAAAATATTCTTAAAAATCCACGCCTAAACCTTAGAGGAGGCTCGAAAAAAATATTCTTAAAAATCCACGCCTAAACCTTAGAGGAGGCTCGAAAAAAATATTCTTAAAAATCCACGACTAAACCTTAGAGGAGGCTCGAAAAAAATATTCTTAAAAATCCACGCCTAAACCTTAGAGGAGGCTCGAAAAAAATATTCTTAAAAATCCACGCCTAAACCTTAGAGGAGGCTCGAAAAAAATATTCTTAAAAATCCACGCCTAAACCTTAGAGGAGGCTCGAAAAAAATATTCTTAAAAATCCACGCCTAAACCTTAGAGGAGGCTCGAAAAAAATATTCTTAAAAATCCACGACTAAACCTTAGAGGAGGCTCGAAAAAAATATTCTTAAAAATCCACGCCTAAACCTTAGAGGAGGCTCGAAAAAAATATTCTTAAAAATCCACGCCTAAACCTTAGAGGAGGCTCGAAAAAAATATTCTTAAAAATCCACGCCTAAACCTTAGAGGAGGCTCGAAAAAAATATTCTTAAAAATCCACGCCTAAACCTTAGAGGAGGCTCGAAAAAAATATTCTTAAAAATCCACGCCTAAACCTTAGAGGAGGCTCGAAAAAAATATTCTTAAAAATCCACGACTAAACCTTAGAGGAGGCTCGAAAAAAATATTCTTAAAAATCCACGCCTAAACCTTAGAGGAGGCTCGAAAAAAATATTCTTAAAAATCCACGCCTAAACCTTAGAGGAGGCTCGAAAAAAATATTCTTAAAAATCCACGCCTAAACCTTAGAGGAGGCTCGAAAAAAATATTCTTAAAAATCCACGCCTAAACCTTAGAGGAGGCTCGAAAAAAATATTCTTAAAAATCCACGCCTAAACCTTAGAGGAGGCTCGAAAAAAATATTCTTAAAAATCCACGCCTAAACCTTAGAGGAGGCTCGAAAAAAATATTCTTAAAAATCCACGCCTAAACCTTAGAGGAGGCTCGAAAAAAATATTCTTAAAAATCCACGCCTAAACCTTAGAGGTGGCTCGAAAAAAATATTCTTAAAAATCCACGCCTAAACCTTAGAGGAGGCTCGAAAAAAATATTCTTAAAAATCCACGCCTAAACCTTAGAGGAGGCTCGAAAAAAATATTCTTAAAAATCCACGCCTAAACCTTAGAGGAGGCTCGAAAAAAATATTCTTAAAAATCCACGCCTAAACCTTAGAGGAGGCTCGAAAAAAATATTCTTAAAAATCGACGCCTAAACCTTAGAGGAGGCTCGAAAAAAATATTCTTAAAAATCCACGCCTAAACCTTAGAGGAGGCTCGAAAAAAATATTCTTAAAAATCCACGCCTAAACCTTAGAGGAGGCTCGAAAAAAATATTCTTAAAAATCCACGCCTAAACCTTAGAGGAGGCTCGAAAAAAATATTCTTAAAAATCCACGCCTAAACCTTAGAGGAGGCTCGAAAAAAATATTCTTAAAAATCCACGCCTAAACCTTAGAGGAGGCTCGAAAAAAATATTCTTAAAAATCCACGCCTAAACCTTAGAGGAGGCTCGAAAAAATATTCTTAAAAATCCACGCCTAAACCTTAGAGGAGGCTCGAAAAAAATATTCTTAAAAATCCACGCCTAAACCTTAGAGGAGGCTCGAAAAAATATTCTTAAAAATCCACGCCTAAACCTTAGAGGAGGCTCGAAAAAAATATTCTTAAAAATCCACGCCTAAACCTTAGAGGAGGCTCGAAAAAAATATTCCTAAAAATCCACGCCTAAACCTTAGAGGAGGCTCGAAAAAAATATTCTTAAAAATCCACGCCTAAACCTTAGAGGAGGCTCGAAAAAAATATTCTTAAAAATCCAAGCCTAAACCTTAGAGGAGGCTCGAAAAAAATATTCTTAAAAATCCACGCCTAAACTTTAGAGGAGGCTCGAAAAAAATATTCTTAAAAATCCACGCCTAAACCTTAGAGGAGGCTCGCAAAAAATATTCTTAAAAATCCACGCCTAAACCTTAGAGGAGGCTCGAAAAAAATATTCTTAAAAATCCAAGCCTAAACTTTAGAGGAGGCTCGAAAAAAATATTCTTAAAAATCCACGCCTAAACCTTAGAGGAGGCTCGAAAAAAATATTCTTAAAAATCCAAGCCTAAACCTTAGAGGAGGCTCGAAAAAATATTCTTAAAAATCCACGCCTAAACTTTAGAGGAGGCTCGAAAAAAATATTCTTAAAAATCCACGCCTAAACCTTAGAGGAGGCTCGAAAAAAATATTCTTAAAAATCCACGCCTAAACCTTAGAGGAGGCTCGAAAAAATATTCTTAAAAATCCACGCCTAAACCTTAGAGGAGGCTCGCAAAAAATATTCTTAAAAATCCACGCCTAAACCTTAGAGGAGGCTCGAAAAAAATATTCTTAAAAATCCACGCCTAAACCTTAGAGGAGGCTCGAAAAAAATATTCTTAAAAATCCACGCCTAAACCTTGGAGGAGGCTCGAAAAAAATATTCTTAAAAATCCACGCCTAAACCTTAGAGGAGGCTCGAAAAAAATATTCTTAAAAATCCACGCCTAAACCTTAGAGGAGGCTCGAAAAAAATATTTTTAAAAATCCACGCCTAAACCTTAGAGGAGGCTCGAAAAAAATATTCTTAAAAATCCACGCCTAAACCTTAGAGGAGGCTCGAAAAAAATATTCTTAAAAATCCACGCCTAAACCTTAGAGGAGGCTCGAAAAAAATATTCTTAAAAATCCACGCCTAAACCTTAGAGGAGGCTCGAAAAAAATATTCTTAAAAATCCACGCCTAAACCTTAGAGGAGGCTCGAAAAATATATTCTTTAAAATCCACGCCTTAACCTTAGAGGAGGCTAAAAAAAATATTCTTTAAAATCCACGCCTAAACCTTATTAGAGGCTCGAAAAAATATTCTTATACATCCACGCTTAAACCTTAAAATCCACACCTAAACGTTAGACGAGGCTCGAAAAAAAAACACTTTTCTAAAAATCCACGTCTAATAGTACGGTTACATTAGTGTTTTTTGCCACTTCATGAGGATTTGTTTCACGTTTGCGCTATGGAATTGACATTTGAAACCCAAACTCACGTTAGGTGTAACCGAGGTATAAAGGCCAGGTGAGCCCCAAAAAAAAAAAAATATTCTTAATAATCCACGCCTTAACCTTAAAGGAGACTCGAAAAAAATATTTTTAAAAATCCACGTCTAAACCTAGAAGAGGCTCGAGAAAAAAATTCTTAAAAAACCGCGCCTAAACCTTATAGGATGCTCGAAAAAATATTCTTAAAATCAACGTCTAAACCTTAGAGGAGGCTCGAAAAAAATGTTCTTAAAAATCCAGTTTGTCTCTTTGAGACGGAGAGCACTCTTGGCTGCCAACTCTTGTACTGCAAGATTCAACGGGTGAAGATCTAGTAGGACGTTGAGTGCTGCCTGTGGAGTGCTTTTCATAGCACCTGTAATTAACAGTGATGCCGCTCTTTGAACAGTGTTTAACTTATGAAGAAGCGTCGTCTTGTTCAAAGCATTCCACCATACCAGAGAACCATAGGTAAGGATTGGGCGTACTATGGTCGTAAAAATCCAATGGATGACCTGTGGTTTCAGTCCCCAGCTCTTACCTATGGAGTTCTTGCAAGAATAGAGTGCTATTAGACCTCTCTTGGCACGTTCTTCGACATTCCTCTTCCATGTTAATTGATGGTCCCGGACGATGCCGAGGTACTTGGCTTCTAGAGACAGCTCCAGGACAACCCCATCAAGCATTGGTAGTGTGAATGGTTTGACTTTCCTCTTTTTGGTAAACAGGACCAGCTCAGTCTTAGACGGATTCACCCCAAGTCTATTGTTGTGCGCCCATCTTGATAATTTGACTAGAGCTCCTTGCATGAGGTCCGATAATGTTTGTGGGAACTTACCGCTGATCATTATGACCACGTCGTCGGCATAGGCAATCGTTTTTATTCGTAGTTCATCATATTCCTTAAGTATTTCGTTAATCACCAGAAGCCACAGCAGTGGCGATAGAACGCCACCTTGTGGTGTGCCCCTGGTGACAGACTTCCGAATGGAAGTCTCACCGATATTTGAATTGATTATCCTGCTGCTAAGCATTCCGTCAATCCAATTGATCAATGTAAAGGAAATACCAAGGTTAGAGAGTGTGTTATGGATAGATTCAAGCTTTACATTATTGAAGGCACCTTCTATATCGAGAAGGGCTGCTAACGTATAGTTTGATCCCACCATCTTCCTCTCGATGAAGCCCACGACCTCATTCAGTGAAGTTTCCACCGATTTACCCATGGTGTAGGCATGTTGGGCAGAACTTATAGCACTACTTCCAAAGTTTTCAAAAGAAAGGAAGGCAGGCTGATCGGTCTATAGTGTTTGGGAAGTGCATGGCTTGACTTTTTAACAAAAAGTACGATTGATACCATGATACAAAAATGTATCCCTGTGTGTAAAATATACCAATATTAGCAAAGAGGGGACGATATCTCATACGTCATAAAAGTGTAAAACACGACTTTATTAGTTATTTTGTATGTATACGTAAACAAACATCAGCTGACAGTTTATATCCTCGAAATGCTAAGTGTAACCAGCAAAGATTAACCCACTGGATCTTTTAAACCCAGTGGCTTAACCTTCAATAGTCTAACCGGGGTATTATGATCTCCTCGATGATGCTCACATCCCCAGTGGCTTGATTGCAAATGATTGGAGCACTAGTGCTCTCCACTACATCCATGCAGTTGGGGAAGTGGGTTTTGGCCAGGAGATCAAGGGTTTCTAGACCGGAGTTAGTCCATGTGTCATCATCCCGTTTAATACTCCATATGGATTTGGGGTCCTTCGAGAGTACTCTACGGAGTCTTGCTACGTCCTTCTATAGACTCGCTAAAGCAGACCCATGATCTGCGTTTAGCTTTCTTTATTTCGCTGTTGTACTTATTGAAAGATATCTTATAGTTCTCCCAATCTGTGGACAACTTCGTTTTGTTGGCTTTATTATAGAGCCTTCTGCTAGTCCTTCTGAGGTTTGCTAGTTCTTTTGACCACCAGACCGGTTGACTTCTTCTGCCTGGGTGGGTTAGTGGGCAGGCGGTCTCATAGCCATCCACGAGAACCTTTGTTACGTGATTCACTGCACTATCAAGCTCCTTGGCTGTTGTGGGGTAGTGTGATACTCCCAGCTCGGAGCTTACTAGCTCATTGAATTTGTTCCAGTCGGTTTTCCGTGGATTTCTATGTGGTGGTTGTCGAATTCCGTCAATAGAGACTTGAAAGAGTATCTTCCGGTGATCCGAAATGGAGCACTCTTCAGATACCCTCCAGTCAATAATGAGGGATTCGTCTTTGTTAATAAAGGTTATAACAATAACCTCCTTTCTGGTTCTATTTTGAAAGGTATACTCCTTTCCTCTATTACATATTCTGAGATTATACTTTAAAATAAAATCGAATACGGACTCACCTCTGGCATTCGTATCGCTGCTGCCCCAGTGGAAGTGGTGAGCATTGGCATCACATCCTAAGATGACGAAGCAAGTGCTCCCCCTTTCTTTGACGAGCTTCTCTACGTGTTGGCCGGGAGGATCAGGGCTTTCATACGGCATGTATATGGAGGCGTATATGGTGGCTCTGTGTGAGCGGTCTTCCAGTTTGACTGCCGGGACATCTCCCCTGCTAAAATTAAAGGGGTACATTAATTTCAATTTCTTTTTGGCAACTATACATGTTCTTACCTTGTCTCCATTGGACGTGGCGAACGTGGTATAGTTGCCATCGCTTAGCCCAGAAACCCTATTCTTAAATATATAGGGTTCCTGTACCAAGGCGATGTCAACCTCGGACTTCGTGAGAGAACGTAGAAGTTCAGCATCAGCCGCTTTGGAGTGATGCAGGTTGATCTGCATTATGCGAAGCGGCTGCTTACGTCCTTTTACTGTCCTTGGGCTAGGCGGAACCTGATCCATCCTAGTCCAAAGTGCAGCTTCCCCTCCCGAGTCCGGAGATATTCCTGTCCTTGGGTGTCTATTGACACCCTAATGACAAGACCCCCATTTTCCGGACTGTGGCTGACCAGCTTCCAGGAGCTAGTCTGGAGATTGGGGTTTTGCTTGCCAAGTATCGTCAGTATTCGTGCAGGGTCCACCGCAGGCGGTGGTAGCTATGCTGACCTTGATGCCCCTGTAGGGAGCTGCACTGCCGAACTGGGTATGTTTCGGTGGTTCCCCTTCGCCTGCGAACACAATGTCCCTCAGACGATCTTCTATTAGCAGCCACCGACTATCAGTGATCTTGCCATCTGGATCAGATCTGTCGATGACTGCTACCCGGAGTTCATCCGGCACCATCGGTCTACTCGATTTCTTCCGAGTATTATCGTTGGTTGTGGCTTTCTTGCTCTCAGGGCGAGCAGAGGAGGTAGATGGCTTGGAATCCTGGTTCGGATTGGGCCTCTTAGCCCTGGGATGCGGATCCTCCGTTGATCTAACTCGCTTCAGCGATTTGTTCGATGGATTTGGGTTGGTGTGGGTAGGAGCCACACTACCAGGTGCGGTGACCAGTGCCGAGCCAGGATTCCTAGCCCCCTGCTTTCCTGAATTAGGATTTACCTCCTTATCATCCATTACCGACGACTTTAAGTGATGCTCAGATTGTGTGGAGCAGCGCTTTGTCGAGGTAACTGGCTTCAATGGAGGTAAATCCTTAGAGCGTCGAGCCAATCCACCATCGTTCCTTTTGTGGGTTGTGGGAGTCGATGATGGTGTTGTTTCCTCTTCCTCATTCAACTTGATAAGAGAGAGCTTATTGACTTGTGAACTTCTCTTGGGTAGGTGAGGGTGGTTCTTTTCGAACTTATTCACCACCTTCAGATTAATCTTTATCTATTTAAGCTCCCTCAACGAGATTGACGAGGGATCTCTGCCGACGCTCTTCCTTATGTAGTGCATCGACCTACGGTACGCCCTCCTAACCTTAGCTAGTCGACGTAAATTTTTCTCTGAGTCAGTGGGAGGCGCTTCGGCCTCGTGGCTGGTCGAGGGGGATTGTTTGGGTTTTATTAATTTTTCTAGATCCATACGTCAATGAATATATGGGGGATAGGAGGTTAACCATGGCATAGCCCTCTAGTACCATGGCAAGGACTTGACAACTAAGTCTATACTACATTGATTCGCCCAGGTATCAATGAGGCTCCGTTCTAATACAGTTGGAACCCTAACTGCAAACCTTGAACACCGATAGGCACGCGTTCGCCTGACACCCCGGCGTTAGGGGATCTCTAAGTTCGTAGGAGATTGCTACGTGGGTAACCTTTGGTCGGTCACAATTTTCCCCACTCAACGTTCCAACGTTCACGTCTCCCTCAAAGTCCTTACTGAAATTCCAACGGCGTCAAAATATTGTTTACTTTGTTCAGCTGTGAATACATAGAACAAGATGGCAACACCATCAGATAGAGAGACGTCAAGTCAAGCAATTGTGCGCAGCGTTGCCAGTAGTTTTCAGCATATTTTCCCAACTTCTCCGAATTTTTTCCCAAAAAATCCCCAGATTTTATTGAATTTCCCATGGTTTAATAAGAAAGGTTAGCCAAAGCTTTATGTCAATTTAAATTTTTTCATTCGAGTATGCCTAAAACTTCAAAACAATATAAACAAACTGTGTATGTGTGTGTGGTGTTTGAATAATATGCCAAACAATTTTAAAAACAATCGAATTCAATGATTTTTAAAATTGTTTTTAGACCATTTGTATGGAAGAAATTGGTGAGATTTGCATTGAAACAATCAGTTTATCATATTCACAACTCGATTATGTGGAGTAAACTTAACTCTTCATTCATTTTTCGCGTTTTTTATAAAATGCTCAAAAAATGCATTGTAAACAAACCCACTTGTTGCTTTTATTTTGAAGTTTTAGGAATTCAAGAAAAACAAGGGTTCTATAGATTTTTTTCATTTAAATCTACCTCTTTACTTATACCATGGAATTTCCCAAAAAAAAAAATCTCCAAACATTTTTTAAAAAATAACAAACAAAAAAATCAAAAGTAGTTTTATTTTACTATTGAAATTCATTTCATGGATTTTATTTTAGGCGCATGCTTAAACACGTCCTTATTCCCAAAGCGTTTGTGGTGAAAAAAGTAGAACGCATGTATTCTTATGAATACTACCGAAATACGTCGACCGTATTTTATTTCAAGATGAACAAATTCAACTATGACAGAACGTACTATATGTTTTGTATGTATGTGTTTTTATTTTGAAAATAAAAGCCCGTCAAAACCTGAAATTCAATTCACTGCAAAGGAAAGTTATTTATTTTACAAATGAAAATATTTAAATAAGTTTTTGTCGCGGATTTTATGTTTTAAATGTGATTTTGGAATCAACGTATTTGGTTAATACGGACGCTCAGAGAGCGTTGTTGTGGTACATAGGTGAATAATTTGTGTACGTCGCGACGTAAGTTAGGTATGGCTGTTATAGTACGTTTATATATGTCCCAATTTACATTAGGCGAGTTTACTTGCGGCAATTGTCAGTTTGATGGAGAGAGAGGTGAGGTATATGGTAAGCCTTTGCCTCTCAACATCCTCTCTCACCAACAAACTGACAATTGCCGCAAGTAAACTCGCCTAATGTAAATTGGGACTTAAACCGGATTTAACAAATCCACTGGGTTTCAAATGTCAATTCCTTTGCGTATTAGAGTTGTGTAGTTCCAGAACGAACTAGTTCCAAGGAACTATTGGAACTATATCCGGCTCTTTCATTTATATAGTTCCTTTAGTTCATATAGTTCCAGCCGTGCATATAATTCTTTCATTTATATAATTCATTATCTTTATTTAATTCCACACTCACTTCGATCTTTCACGTTCGGTTCCTTCATCATTCAGATTCGGCCACATTGTTAAATAAACGTAAATCACATCCTCGTTACGTCGATGCAATTTATTTATTTATTAATTTATTTATTTATTTTTTGTCAATTCATCCAATAAAAGATGAAAACAAACAAAAAAAGTTTCGTTAAAGTACTTCACTCTCGGAACCAAGGCATATTCATATAAGGTAAATGCATGAATTACAACAACTAACAAAATTACAAAAACAACATTGTTGTTGTTGTGTTATTTAAGCTCTTTAGACCTAAGTGTTTGTAAATAAAAATTCCTTTTTATTTCATTTGTCCCGACGTTTCGTCAATATTTGTTGACATCTTCAGGGGATACGTAATGAATAAAGTATATTTTACATGAAGGTTTTTTGTCAAGAAGCACATTTAATAACAAACACAACTTAAAATTAGAATCACAGATCGATTATACTATATTGCAACGCGGTATTGTTATTGAAAATTAATTGTCAAAGATAAATATTGAATAATAGGGTCGTTCCAAAAATTTGTTCAGGAAAAACATAAATACATTTAGAAAATCCTCTAAAATAGAACAAATTTAAATCAAAATGTAAATAAAAAGCATACAGAACTGTCGTAGGTCATTGTTATTACACGTTTACGGTGAAAAGAACAATTTTATGGTAGCAAATTTCGTGGTTTCAAATTTCATGAGTAGACCCTATTACATTTTGAAAACTAAATTTACAAAAAAAGTAAAAATACAGCTGATTGTCACTTCTACCTTGTATAAATATGCCTTGCTCGGAACTATTTGGAATGAAGGAAATAAAATGAACGAGGAACGAGAAAGATTCATTGAACTATATCGCTCTCGGAAATATTTGGAACTATATTAAGGAACTAGTTCCTTTTGGAAGGTTGTTAAGAAGGTTAACCTTGCAAAAGGCTATAATATAAACATGGCCTTATATAAGTGACTCAAAAAGAGGAAAACGTTAACGAAAATTTTGTACTAAATAATAGCTTTGTCCCTTTACTTTTTTAATGGTAAATACAGTTCACAGTTTTTAATTTTGCTTTGTGAGCGTTTGCCTTTTTCTTCGTTTTAGTTCATTTTTTTCTTCATTGTCAAATAATATCCTCTCTCATTCTCTTAACCCACTTAGCAACGAGATTTTTTTGCGAGAAAACTTAACTTTTTGAGACTTTTTAAGCATTTTTTAATAGTTTTCCTGCAATCGGGCCTACTTTTAAAAGTGCCAAAAACTTTGGCAATATGGGTGTATCCTTATATGCCAATCCCTTGGGTTTTAACCCTGCGTTTACAAATGACAGGACAGTTGACTTCATGTATTGATTGTCAAAATCCCACAACTTGCCTGTGTAACGTAAGCGTCCCGACAACTGCAAAAACAGTTGTAAAATTTTGAATGAAAATCATCGACATATTTTTGTTTTCCGTTCACATATTTTGTTTTTGTTCATGTTCTTTTGTTTTCAACACATTTCAATTATTATCTCAGTAATTTTTACAAAAATGCCAAAAATTTGTCTTCCTTACTGTCTGTGAAAAAATGATGGACAGCTGGGAGACAAACGACAAATGTATGTATGTGTTATGGGTACTTTACACGATATGTATTTTACATATGGGTTGTCACTTTTTATATACAAAATGTATGCGCAAAGTGACAACCCATATGTAAAATACATATCGTGTAAAGTACCCATTAGCCCCGTCCACACTAGCGTGAATTTCATTAAAAAATTTCAGGAAATTAGGCGTTCTTAAGTCGAATTCCCCACTACAGCAATTTTATGATTTCACTCTACTATGGAAGTCGATCTAGAGACGCATAATTTCATGCAATTTTTTCAATGAAATCACTCTAGTGTGGACTGGGACTTAGTAAATCAGAGTTGTATTTGAAGACAAACTGTCTGGTGTAAACGCCTAGTAAGAAAATACTCTTACCATATTCCTAACAAATTAAATTTTCGAAAATTTCAAAAAAGTGGATTTTTTGAACAGCTTTTGTTTTAGGCCAATTGCGTGGAAATGCATAGGTCAAATGAAGCTTTATGCTTGGTTTACATTTACGAAATCCACTCGATTTCAACTGTCAAATCCATAGGTTAAACGTCAAATGAAATCCAGATGAGATTTCATTTGACGTTTGAGCTATGGAATTGACAGTTGAAATCGAGTGGATTTCGTAAATGTAAACTTAGCATTATAAGCGTGAAATGACAGACAACAGACAATACTATAAAGGCATCGGCACATACGGCGCGTTGAGCGTTGTGTTACAACAACCACATGAAAACTTTAACAACAAACTTGGCATCACTTACACATTTTTCATGTGGTTGTTGTTTTCAACGCGCAACGCGTCGCACAACGTACCGTATGTGCCGGGGGCTTAACAAAATGCAAAAAAAAAACCACAAAAATATTGAAAAAAAAAAAATTAGAGTTTTAGATAAATTTTTTCAACATTTTTTTGTGGAGTTTAAATGACCATTGGCTTTATCTGGGTTAAAAATTGTTTTCAGTTTCACCACTTTTTGGGTTTAAGGAACGCTTTGCGGGTTAAAAATGGTAACGAATGGTAAAATGGTAAGTTTAATTTCATCATTGCATATCAACTCAGTAGTGGAATTCTGTAACTCATTTTTTGAGTTACCGACAAAAATCGGTAACGTTAAAAAGCAAAATTGTAAATGAAAAGTATCAATAAATGTTGACAGAACTGTTGCTATCGTTAGGATTTAGCAACAGCTTTATTTTGGTAGTTAACTTACCGAAAAAATTAGTTAATTACCGAAATTATAAGCATTTTAATTTTACCGATATTTGCGGTAACTCGAAAAATGAGTTACAGAATTCCACCACAGAAATCATTTGTGCAGTTATGTCCCCATAAGCAGTTGAAATGATGGAAACATTATACTTCAATTCAACTCATTGCATGGTACAATAATACAGGTAGCATTATCATGCCAGCTGATGGTAACATGATGTGTCAATTGCATTGAATGGGTGTCAAATTTTGACATCGTATGTTACCAACAATCGCCGATGCGGCTACCTGTGTATTTGTACCATGACTCATTGTTCTAGTACACTGTCAATTGCCGAACCGCATGATAACACTTCAAAGCTGTTATAAAAGCTCTGTTCCTTTACGTGCAAGAATCTTAAAGTTTTACCACATGGTAGAACAATAAAAGGTAACAGCAATACACAGCTGACTGAACTGGGTTGTAACGTTAGTGTCAAATTCCATACGACATTTTATATATTTATTTCTATTTCGATGTACATTAGGGATATATATTTTTTGAGGTACAAATATATCATTCCGAAAAAAAACTATTTCCCAGAAAGACTTCTTCATATCAATGATGTGTAACCTCCTCCAAGTCCGAACGACGAGTCGCACAATAAAAGCACCGCTTATAGAGGCGGTACAACGTTTGTTAATATATGAGGTACTTTGTTAAATTTGAAAAAAATAAAGCCCTAATAAACATGTGCTTCTTTCATTTCAAAAACAAAAGATTGAACCAACTTCTATTTTTTCAATGAATTTCCAGCGACCCCAAACATTTTTGCAAGAATTCTACTTTCTGCGAGATTTTATGCATTTAGTGGAATGATGTGGAAACATTCAAATTGAAAATGTAACGAATTTTCATTCATGTTTTCCAAAATATTCAATCAAATGTGAAGAATATTATTGTTAATTTTCTCGTTTAGAGTTAAGCTTGATGATCTGAAATTATTTGCAAGTGAAAAAGGAAAGCCAAGGACTCGAACCCACATAGTCACCAAATTACGTTACCTGGTTTCATTGGTGGTAAAGCAAATCTTCGGACGTATCGACTATGTAATGGCTTCTCTGTCCTAGAACTTATCGTTTTTCAAATGCAAATGTGTTTTTGTACATTAACGCGGATACTTGGCCACAGAAATGTATTTTCTTCATGACAAACGCTTTTTGCGCTGACTTTGAAGTTATGAGTTTTGGCTTTGAACGCTAACACGCCATGACAACATTTCTTGATATGTTTTTCATAGACGTGCTCAGCTTGTTTTTTATTTATTTTTTTTTGTTGAAATTTTGCCTTTTAGGGCGAAGATCATTTTTAATGATTTTTGTAAATTTTCTCGTTTAGAGTTAATATTAGTTTTATAAATTCCAACAATTTATAGACATTTCCTTGTTTTGTTTACATGTACGGGTGACAGTAATGCCAAGTTTACACTTGCGCTCCAAAATCCATTGGATTTCACGAAATCCTGAAATACACCCCGGTGTTTACACTTATTTTTTGTTGATTTCAAACATATTACAATGATCAAGGTAGATGCATATGCGCAGCTGATTGAACATGAATTTTCAAAACAAGTTGTTGTAAATTGAATTAAACATCAAAAATATTCGACAATACAGAACTTTACAACTTTATTTAAAAAAATTATCGTAAAATTATCTATATATCATATCAATTGTGTATAGTACCAAAAAATAAAAAAAAAATAAATATTGATTTTATAGTTAAGACATCATAATAATAAATTTTGATAGATAAAAGTTGTGCTCAGAACCTACAAAATATTAGTACATGCAGTAGTTGTCCCGTTTAGTGCTAAAAATGCGTTCCCGTACTCCGAAATCTAGCAAGACATGCACTTCTCTTTAAACAAAAATAGCGCCGAATAACACCCTCTTCTCCTGTTTTCTGCCATACAATTTTGGCCTATTAGAAACTAGCAGCAAGCATGTTCATATGTTCATTGGTATCTAATATTATAGCTGATACGTTGATTTTGACATTTTTGCTGGAGTTTTTGCAATTTCCGTAATTTCCCGTTTCCGTATTTTTAGGAAATTTTTTTACAATTAGATCTATTTTCTAAAATTACCATTAAAAAGTACGGGAACACAATGAAAAATAGCATTGTTATACCCCGTTTATATATAACGGGATTTAACAAACCGACTGGGTTTTAAATGTCAATTCCATTGCTTATATTTCAAACAAATCCTCTCAAAGAAGGTTAACCCTGCAAAAAGCTCTAATATAAACAGCATATAAGAAAGTTATTTAATATTTTTCACGTTGTTTACAAATTTTGATACTAAAATTTGTTGTTTCAGCAATTCGCACATCTACCTTGTTTATTGTGATACGTGAAAAGTGTTGCAACTTTTGGTACTTGTTTAGGCAAAAGCAAGGTTGTATATCATGTGTACTGTGATTTCGATGTTGATTTCGCTGAAATCACGAAATGAGATGATTTCATTTTTGTATGCGAAATCATGATAAATTTTGCATGATTCCGCGCGAAATCACGAAACGCCTTCGAAATCACGAAAAGACGCCGAATGTAAACCAAACATAACGTTACAAACAAAAACAAATTGCTTTGTGGTTGTTGTCGATTTGTATTTGTTGTAGTATTTACTTTACCTTATATTTGTTCTACCATGGTTTTACCACTTTTTACTCGAAAAGCGTTCCTTTACTTCTTACACTTACCCTGCGTTTACAAATGACAGGACAGTTGTATTGATTGTCAAAATCCCACAACTTGCCTGTGTGACGTAGGCGTCCCGACAACTGGAAAAACAGTTGTAAGATTTTGAATGAAAATCGTCGATTTCTTTTTGTATTCCGTTCACTTGTTTTGTTTTTGTTCATGTTCTTTTGTTTTTAACACATTTCAATTATTATCTCACTTATTTTTACAAAAATGCCAAAAATTTGTCTTCTCTACTGTCTGTGAAAAAATGATGGACAGCTAAGAGACAAACAACAAATGTATGTATGTGTTAGTAAATCAGAGTTGTATTTGAAGACAAACTGTCTGGTGTAAACGCCTAGTTAGTATATGACGCATGTTATTTGCGTGCGCTACTATTAAAAAAGTTCAGATTATCTGAAATAAATACTCAAAAAAGAATTTCCCCAAAAATCCCCAAATATTTTTCAGATTTCCCCAAAAATTCCGCAATTCCCCAAGTAGAATTATTTTTCCCCATTTCAGAAAAAAATTCTCCAATTTGGGGAAAAATTCCCCAATACTGACAACGCTGGTTCTCAGTGGAAACGACAACTCAACATGCTCTCATCTGGTTATTTAGTACTCTCTCACTCTCTGTGTACATATGAGAGAATTGATTTTGCTTTACCCATGTTGTTGTTGCGCTGTGTTTATCTCAAATAACAACAAAAAGAAAAAACAAGTTTTATTTTTCGAAACGGTGTAGGAAAAAAATCGCACTCATCGTTAGTACTATATTGAAGTTTGAAAGCATACGATTAAATAAATGCGACGGGTGCGTTATTTCGTTGTCGTCTCGTCGTCCGTATTGTGTGTGTTTATAAATGAGAACAAAACGTGTGACGGTCGAAACAATTAACAAAAAAAAAAAAGAAACAAATCTACTAATAAACAACAATCAACGACGGGCAGAAAATATACTACCTTTTTTTCTTAGTATGGAATAAATTGTGATTCTGTCATTATTTAATTGAATTGAATATTTTGATAAATCTGGTTTAACGAAGAAGAAGGCAAAAAAGGTTTAAAAGAAATTCTATTCTTACTGAAAAAGAAGAATCAATGCTAATTCCAAATCCAAAAGCCAATGAGAAAAATTGAATACAACATAAATAATGTGGTGATAATAATTAATTGGTGATTATTTGCGGTATTTAAAAAAGGTGCAGTGTTTTGAAAATCTCTCATATTCAAACCAAGTAGTCTGTGTAAAGAAAAAATCGAAAGAAATTATTAAAATTTTCCAAAGAAAAATAAATGAAAAATTGTCGTCTGGCCAATGGAAGAAGAAAGTAATTCCTTGAAGAAAGCAGCAAGCAATTGAAGTGAGTTGTTGTGTCGTGTAACAAATTGAAGTTAATTTGGTTGGCCACCACTAGTTTGCTCTGTGTGGCTCGACTTTGTGTCAAAATCTCAAACAAAAAGCAAAAAAGGAAATACATGAAGAGCATTAAGTGAAAAATTATTTTAAAAAAAATTCAGAAAAAGTGAAGTAATTCCCTTAATTAGTGAGCAAAAATCTCCAATTTGTGTGTGTTTATTTTCCCAATTCTACATTACATTTTGCCTTTGGATTACCTTTGTTCTTCTTCAATCACATCATCATCCGGTAAATAAGATTTATATTATTATTTTGGTTTATTAACTAATACCCTTGTTATTATTATTGTTGCTGGCTGGATTGCCGTGTATTGACTTTTTTCTTCTTCATCCTCCATCTTTTCACCTTCTCCATCTCCATTATCATCATCAGCCTATGTGTTTTACTATTATTTTTCTTTACATCGTCGTTCTTCTTGTAGCACACAAAAAACAACAACAACAATAAAAGAACAGCATCCATCTTCAAAAATCCCCCCAAAACAACAACAAACATGGTATTGTTTTTGCGTTTGCGTCTTTCAGCGAGATTATTTTGTTGTTATTTTTTGTTCTTCTTTCCCCAATTTGTTTACTTATTTTTTTGCTAAATTTTATGCCTAACATTTTTATTTATTGAGCTGGATTTATTAATGCTCTCTCTAACACACAAACAGAGATGTAATAATTCTCTCCCCCTCGCCTAATGAACTTAAAACTTCAATAGCCAAAAATAATAATTAATTTTTTAAATCGCTTTTAAAATCAATTCAAGGATCAAATATTACAAAATATTTTTAATTCAAACTTCTTTCATTCAAATTTGTTAGTATTTCTATTTTATTTTTTATTTACAATCTAACTTGTCTCATTTAAGGCTTCTCTCTCGGTCTTTTGTTAGCAAGTGAGAGAGCGCCTGACTAATATTTCATTGTTTACATCGTTGCCACCTGTGTCATTGGAATGCAACAATTTGCGGGCACATAAAGGTATCTATTGTTTTAGGGGGAAAATATAATACAAAAAATATTTTTTTTAATCGAACTAAAACTAGTTTATACAAAAACAATATACTTTTATTTGAAACAATTCTGGCGCAAACACAACAATTTCTTATTGGATTTTTTTTTTTCAGTTTGGAATAATTTTATTTGCGACGCAATAAATTTTATTGCGACGGAAAGTCTATTCTTCCGGAGATATGGTCTATACACTTTCGCGAATGTTGTTTTATTACAGTTATGTTATTTAGAGTCACCCAACGAACGGATCGGTTTACATTTTTTCTCCAGATAGGTATGTGTCTTAAAATTTTCAAACATTTACTCCTGTTCATATTTATATGTAAATTCATCTTTTGTTTTTTTCCGATCACAAAGACATAAAACATACTGTTCGGAAGTCTCTTAATATGCCAATATTCACGTTTAAAAAAGTATCAGACGGCTTCGTAAACCCCAAGACTGTCACATATAGTGAAGAAGCAAAATCCTGCCGTTTTTTCTTTATTGTTTTTATACCCTCTATCATAGTATGGAACGTATATTACGTTTGTTTTTCCATTTGTAACGCAATGAAATAAAAATCTGCGCTCCTATAAAGTATATATGTATATTCTTGATCAGGGTAAAATTCTATGTCGATCCGTCCGTCCGTCTGTTTTAGACGGAATTAGCTATAATTTTAAACATCTGGAAGACTTGGAATACGCTGACGACGTATGTCTACTGAGCCAAGTAACTAGTCACCTGCAGGAAAATATCAACTCCATTAAAAATGAGTCGCGTTCAGTCGGGCTCGAAATCAACATCTCTAAAACTAAGTCCATGCCGGGAGGCTATGAAGCGAACTCGGATTCACACATCCGCATTGACAATGTTGACATCGAATGGGTGGAAAATGCAATTACCTTGGTAGCCAAATAACGATAAAGGGTGGAGCTCGATTAAATAAAGCAAAGGCTGCTTTCGGCATGCTTCACCCTATTTGGAGATCTCGACAAATTTCAACATACACCAAGCTTCACATATATAATTCGAATGTGAAATCTGTCCTTTTTTACGGATGCGAAACCTAGAAACGTACTAGTTCAATAAACGGCCGTCTACAAAGTTTTACAAACAAATGTCTGCGGCAAATTTTGAACATTTGGTGGCCGAACCGAATACGAAATGCTGAACTATTGAACATCGCCAATCCAATTGCAGCTCCCGTTGAGGTTTGTCAACGGAACAGGCTACGAAGACCTGCCGAAAACATTGCTCGTCAAGCGCTTCGTTGTTATCACCAGGGTAGAGGCCGGCGTGTTGGTGCACCAGCTAAAACTTGGAGATGGCAGAACTACAAGCTGCAAACTATTCATGGAAGGACGTCAAACATCGCACAACAGAGTTCGATATAAAAGAATGGCTGAGGACTATGCTCCACAGGGAGTGAAGGATAACAGAAGAAGCTATAATTTGACATTTAGGCTTCCTAGTGACCAAGAAACTTATATCCAAAAAATTATGGACATTGGTCCATGCTTTGGTATAGCCCCCATTGAACGTTACCTACCGATTTTCGGTATTTTAAGGAGTTTAGCTACAATGTTTAACCGAAATAGCTAAAATATGAGATTTGAGGTTCTCAGTGGTCACGAAACTTCTCCACCAAAAATCATCAACATATGCCCATCTTTTGGTATAGCCCCCATAGAAAGGTTACACCCGACTTTCGATATTTTGAAGTTTTTAGCTAAAATGTTGAACCGAACTAGCTGCAATTTTAAATTTGAGGTTGTCAGTGGTCCATCAAAAATCTTCAACATAGGTCCGTGTTTTAATATAGCCCCCATGTAACGATACCTTCCGATTTTCGGTATTTTGAGAATTTTAGCTACAATTTTTAACCGAAGTGTCTGTAATTTGACATTTGATGTTCTCTACGGTCATGAAAGTTATCCACCACAAATCGTCAACATAGGTTCATGTTTTGGTATAGCCCCCATATAACGGTATCTCCCGATTTTTGGTATTTTGAGGATCTTAGCTACAAATTTTTACCAAACTAGCTCTAATTTGACATTTAATGTTCTCTTTGGTCACGAAACTTCTCCACCAAATATCGTCAACATAGGTCCTTGTTTTGATACAGCTTCCATATAACAGTACCTCCCGATTTTGGGTTATTTTAAACATTTTACCTAAAATGTTTAGCCGATCTAGCTGTAGTTTGACATTTTAAGTTCTCAGTGGCCACGAAAATTCTCTAGAAAAAATCGTCAACATAGGTCCATGTTTAGGTATAGCCACCATATAACGGTAACTCCCGAGATTCGGTATTTTGAGGATTTTAGTTACAATTTTTAACCTACCTAGCTGTAATTTCACATTTGAGGTTCTCAGTTCTCACCAACTTGTCGGTATAGGCCCATTTAAGTGTGTCTTCCGATTTTCGCTATTTTGAAAATTTTAGCTTTAATTTTTTTCCCGAATTTGTTGTAATTTGACATTTGAAGCTTCTATTGCGCACAACACTTCTCCACTAAAAGTAGTCAATATAGGTTCATGTCTTGGTGCAGGTCCCATATATTGGTGCCTCCCGATTTTCGGTATTTTGAGGGTTTTGCGTACAAATTTTGACAGTAATACCTTTATTTGGTGTTTGAGAATCACAGCATTCAGAAAACGTTCTCCCTAAAATTTTTCAATATAGTTCAACTTTTTGGTATATGCCCCAGTTTAGCGTACCTTCCGATTTTCGGTATTTTGAAACTTTTAGCTGTATTTCTTGGCCGAACTTAATGTAATTTGACATTTAAAGCTTCTATTGCTCAGAATACGTTTCCACCAAAAGCTGTCAATATAGGTCCATGGTTTGGTATAGGCCCCATATATATGTACCTCCCGATTTTTGGTATTAAAGGGTTTTGGCAACATTTTTTGACGGAACTGTCCGAAATTTCATATTTGAGGTTCTCTGCAGTCAGCATAGGTCCACACTTCGATTGAAAACATGTTTTAGATCATATTTGATAATTAAGCATATGGGATATCCGCGGTCAGAAAACTTTTGAACTTAAAAATGTGGGCAGGTAAGTCTTATGCCAGAATATGAAAATTTTCATTGAAAACTCTTTGTCAATTTCTTCTAAAATTTCATTGACATTCACACACGTATATGAAATCAAATGAAAATTTTGATATTTCCATTGCTTTACATTGGTTTGAGAGTTACGAATTTAAACACAAAGAATAATTTCCGATTACAGAACCTTGTGTACAGAGTTTCACCCCCTTCACACCTCTTGCCTATAAACTCATTTTCATGTACATGAAAATTTTCATAGTCTGGCATAAGACAAAGTAAACCATTTATTCCATTTTAGTTAGGAATATTTTATGGTGGATGGTATAAAAAGTTCGGCCCGGCCAAACTTAACGTCGTGTTAGTTTTTTCTTTTAAAAGATTACTCATCATTTGTTCATAGTCATCGTCCGAGAACGAGATTCAACATTATATTTCGTCGAAATTTGAACCTACAATCAAAGTTGCTTTGCAATGGCTAGTTTATCAGGAGGAAGTCGACGAGGCTTTGAAGAAACAGAAACGTCTTTGCTCTCGATAGTACTATATAGGCCTACTTTGGTAGCTATTCTGAACGAAAATTCCCCGTGACGTTTGTCTTTCCGCCGTTTCAACTTAAGGGAGAAAGTGAAAAACCTCACGGGGAATTTTCGTTCAGAATAACCTCATTTACTTTTCTCGATATGTTTGTAATGTCTGGAAATTGAGACAGTAAATCCTGATATTTGCAGTTATTTACCATGGTCTTAATTTCCGCATAGCCTGGAATTGATTTCACTTTTCCTTTAATATTGATGCCAGTTTCGGGATCTATGTGCCTGCATTGTTTCATATCCGACGATAGTATGAGACACATTAGCATGTACAACTTTCCATGGAAGTGATCTTCGAAAAACGCGTGCAGGAGATATTATTGTTGTTCCGTAGGCTGTTGATGTACTATTTGCAACAATATTTATCGGCACGACTGTTGCCTTATGATCCACGGGTATAACCAAAATGTCAGCACTGTGTCGATAAGGATTTTTTCCCTAGAGGTTTGTCATAAAAAATTGGCCGATTCATTTTGCTAGAGCAATCGCTGCTCGCGTCTAGTGTACGGCTTATTTGTTCCCCGATTTTTGAACGACCGTGATAATAGCATATACCTGACTGTGTTGGAGTTAGCACGTCTGTTGCTTCGAGACCTTCATCTATGTAGAAGTTAGTCTTGAACGAGCTTCGTGCAACTGATGGCAATCCGCAGAGAGAGTTACAATCTCTTTAGACATCGCTGAAAGATCAAAGATCAATGCGTTGTCGACTACAACACTTAAAATGCCGTTAGGCGTTGATACGAATGCGATTTTGTTCGGATGATGTCCCAGAGGTCGTTACATCCAAATTGTACGCAAGAAATCGTCGTTGACACCACCATTAGCATTCTCCCGGTTTCCTATCGCCAATTTCCAAACGATTGAGAAGTTGCTTATGTTTTTTTCCTCCATAGTCTTGCTCCAAAATCTTTTCTGCATCCAAAGATTTTGGCCTCAACAAAATTCTGCTGCCTCACGACGTTCGGGAAATTTTTTGAATATTTTCTATGAAATATGAGTTATGAAGTTAGAGGATAGAACTAACAGATATAGCATCTAATAGGGGTGTATTCAGAGAACACTAATAATAGGTGCAATACATATTTGCTGCAGTTCTCAGAATACTTCCAAACCTGAAAATGTCAACCTATGTGAAGCGATAACCTTCAAGGCCATGAAGAAAAATATTATAGTGCTGTGCAGAAGAATGTGTTGTGGATATTGTGGAGCGAAATAATCCGGGTTTCAGCCCAGAAAAATGCATACAATAACAAATGTGTTAAATTGTATAAGTGGAGGAAGAAGCTTTGCTTGCTCGCGAGTAAAGCGTATTGCCGATTGCCGCCTTTAAGAAAAGTCAATAAAATATATTTGTTGTCAGTGCTATTTGCGGGCTGACTATCAAGGTTATGTTAAAAAGGGATTATCCCTTTCTTTCATCTGAAATAGCACATTTTATACTACTTTTGGAATTTTTGTGGTAAATGGCTACCTGACCCTTTTTTGGGTAAAAGCGTTTTGCGGTGCCAACGATAGCTCGAAAAGCAGTGGGCCGATTTTCGTATATTTTTGGGGGCTTTTTAAAAACATAAAAATCTAGTCTTTAAATAACAGCATTTTAAAAAATCGCTTCAAAATTGACGAATTATAAAATTAAAAATTTCGATTTTAAAAAATCGAGCAACAATTATTTTATTATGTTTTGCTTAAAGACCAGCTTTTTTGTATTTAATAAGCTTACCAAAATTTGTGTAGATCGGTCCAGTAATTTTCGCGCTGTCAGCTTCAGAAATGTCACTTCGAGAAAAAAAAAACGCGTTTTAAGTTGCACCTCTACAAACAAAACTCTACGGGTTCTTCAGTTTGAACGGGTTCTTCGATTTTTTGCTGCATATTCTATACTACCTGTACATCAAAATAAGCCAATATTTTTTTCGATTTTTTGAAAGTGATAGTTAAATTAAAGGTAACCACCCCATAAGCCATTTTAAACTAATATTTGATTCGAAAGTGATAATTAGGGGAAACCCCTTAAGCCCTCTTCCTCTGATGCCTGCTTCTTTGAAGTTAAAAATTCTGCAGGAGTTTATTTGCGCTGTTGATTTGTCATTGAAATATTTAGGTCCACTCCCTCTGTTACCTCCTCATAGAAGTTTAAAATAGTTCACTCCTGGGGTTCACTTGTCCACCTTGTCCTTTGATTACAAGGGTGCAATTTGTTGTTTTGACAAGCCCATTTCGCCCGAGACGAGGGCCCCGAAAATGCCAAAAACCCTAAAATCGCGATCAGCAAAATTGGGATTTTCTATTTTTTTAATATATTCGAATCCGTTAAGAATTTCACCCCGATTCGAGGCTGTCCCTAAACGACATAATAGAGTGAGAATGTCAGTACCCATATTTCGGGGATATATAGATTTACCGTCCGGTTGTGACCGAACTAACAAGAACTACCTATGGTAAAAATTTCAACTTATTCCAAGAGAAGCCGCTAAGACGCTGAATGACACTCGTTCCTCATTATCCTTTTATACGTGGTCCATAATTGCATATCTATAATAGGGATACGAAACCCGATTATAATCGAAAATAATCGACCATTTTCTTTGATGCGATCCGTGATGTATATATCTATAAAGAGTACAATTACTAAGTTTTAACACACATAATAGACAACTACGACTAATAGTCGACTACGAATAATAGTTGACTCAGTCTTTCGAAAGTCGATTAAGAATAATCGATTATCCGGTTTTTGTACATTCAATAGTCGACTACGACTTTCAGAAATTTTATGGCTAATAATCGACTAATTAATTAACTAATCGAAATCGGTTTTTTACGTATCCCTAATCTATAACTATAACCATGTTTTCAATTCCAATGTCCGTCTATTTTATTCCTATTCGATATCATAAATAATGAAAAGATCAACATTGTCCCAAATGCAAAAAATCTTGGTGTTATTTTTAACAATACATTGACTTGGTCAAATCACGTAAATATGCTTGCAGGTCAAACAAATGCTAAATTGCGTTCCTTGTGGGTCACACACTCTTTTACCCCATTTAAAATACGATTACTCCTTGCAAAAACTTTCCTGGTTCCAAGTCTCATTTACGGGTGCGAACTTTTTGCAGGTTGTGATTCATCTTGTCGACGTAAATTAAATATAACATTCAATAATATAATTCGATACGTATATGGGCTAAAAAGAATTGATCATGTGTCTCAATATGCAAAATCCCTCTATGGCTATAATTTCGACACTCTCCTTAATATCAGATCCTTAGTTTTTCTCCAAAAAATTATAGTGAAAAAGAAACCCAAATATCTGTACGATAAATTAAAATTTAACAGATCTCTAAGAGGCAAACTTTTAGTTCCCGTCAGACTGCAAAGACACGTTTTCGAGCAACACTTTTTCGTTAATACCATACGTCTTTGGAATGCTCTACCAAATGAACTACAAACAATCAGCAATGCGTTCACATTTAAGAAAAAACTTGTTAAACATTACACTGCTCCATTAAATTAAACTTTTTCGATCTGTACCTCCTTAAAAATATTGTTTTATAAAAATTAATTTGTGTTTTTATGCCTTTTATATTCATACTATTGTTCTTATTATTTGTTAAGAAGGATATTTCATAACTTTTATAAACCTGCACTGTAATTATAAGATTTTTATCTTGTTGTGTAGCCTTTCACTCAATAAAATAAATAAATAAATAAATAAATAAATATCATGTGGCAAGATTTTTTCCTCATGAAATATGGATTTCCCCCTAAAAGTCATATATCGTTGTTATCAGCATAACAAGATCTAGCTAGGGTAACAATTTCAATCTGATTCTAGAGGTTCCCCTAAATTGCACTACTTCCACCTTATACTTTACTATTTAGTCCGATTATTACCCCAAGTTTTCAATTCCATTATCCCTCCATGCATTTAATTAATTTTGAAATTCACGTGGCAACACTCTATTCTCTTCTAAGCTTTAATAAATAAACGAGTTGGGATTTTTTTTAATCGGGAAGTATGGATTTCCGCTTAAAAAGTTATATATCTGTGTGATCAGCATAACAATGACTAGCTACGGTAAAAATTTCAATCTAATTCGATAGGTGCTCCTAAATTGCACTACTTCCCCCTTATACTTAAGCTCTGTTCCTTTACGTGCAAGAATCTTCAAGTTTTACCACTTTTTACTCGAAAAGCGTTTCTTTACTTCAGACACCATACACAATTCATATGGTAGCAGTTTACAACTTTTGCTACTTTTGCCGGTTTTACCACTTTCAAAAGTAAAGGAACAGACCATTAATATATGGTCAAAATTTATAACTGATATTGCCCCATGTTTTCAATTCCTGCTCTGTGCCTTTACGTACTAGAGACATCCGTATATCCCTCATGTGTAACATGTGGCAACACCGTTATTCTCTTCTAAACTTTAATAAATAAATGGAGTTGCAAAATTTCTTGTCTACCCAAACAAAAATCTGTTGAATTATGTATTAAAAATCATAAACAATTTACACACATAGCGATTACAACATTAAATTATCTTATTGTTTTTGTGTTGTTTTATAAACTTAATTTATGCACAATCAGACAAAAAACATTATAAAAAGCAACAACAACAAAATTGCAGCCATAAACAAACTCCCCATTGTTTGCGGATTCAGTTTCTCATTGTGAGGCGGACACAATGCCTGCCTGATTCTTGTTTTGACAGAGAGGAGAACGAAAGAGAGTTTGCATTGCTTAAAATTCGAGAGAGTTTCATTTGGTGGACTCTCAAACTCTCTGAGACAAATCAATAAGAACAAAAGTAACTGTCAAAAATGTACAACAAATGAAGCTAACCATTTGTTTGTCTCTCTCATAAAAATGTATACAATAACCCCCCGGCCATTGGCTCCCCATTAGTGTGAAAGAGATGACTAGTGTGTGGGGTTAATTAAAAAGTGGAGCAAAGAAAGCGACATAAAGCAAAACTGAAATGTAATTTTTCTGTGTTCATCGTCGACGGTCGTTGCATTGCACATTCAGTTTTTGTTGAAAGAAAAAATATTTCAGTTTGTAGACGACAGACAGAAGGTTTAAAAGTGAAATAAAACGATTAGAGCGGCCACGGCGGAAACGAAAAAAAAAAACTAAATTAGAAAATCGAAGAAATTGATTGAAATTAATTGAACTCGAGTGAAGCAAACACCAAGCAGCGGAGTGAAATAATGACAGCTGAAGTGGAAATCTATGCCAAAAAAGAACCCCATTTACGTTCCCTAAAACAGTCAGGACATGTGGGTTTTGATAGCTTGCCGGATCAATTGGTAAATAAATCTGTGCAAAATGGCTTCGTCTTTAATGTGATGTGTATTGGTGAAACTGGTTTAGGTAAATCCACGATGATGGACACCCTGTTCAATACCAGCTTTGAGTCCACACCCAGTTCCCATACATTACCCAATGTGAAATTGAAAGCGCACACTTATGAGCTGCAGGAAAGCAATGTACGTTTGAAGTTAACAATTTGCGATACGGTCGGCTATGGTGATCAAATCAACAAAGATGACTCATTCAAAGCAGTTGTCGATTATATTGATGCCCAGTTTGAGGCTTATCTACAGGAAGAGTTGAAAATCAAACGGTCACTGGTTGGTTGTCATGATTCACGCATCCATGTGTGTTTGTATTTCATATGTCCCACGGGACATGGCCTCAAGAGCTTGGATTTGGTGTGTATGAAGAAATTGGACAGTAAAGTGAACATCATACCCATTATTGCCAAGGCTGATACCATTTCCAAGGCGGAATTGCAAAAATTCAAATCCAAAATCATGCAGGAGTTGGCCAATAATGGGGTACACATCTATCAATTTCCCACAGATGATGAAACAGTGGCCGATACCAATCAGGCCATGAATGATCATGTACCCTTTGCTGTTGTGGGCTCCACGGAATTCATTAAGGTGGGTAACAAGCTGATTAGGGCTCGGCAATATCCCTGGGGCACGGTGCAGGTGGAAAATGAAACCCACTGCGATTTTGTGAAATTGCGTGAAATGCTCATACGCACCAACATGGAAGATATGCGTGAAAAGACCCACACCAAACACTATGAGCTGTATCGTCAAAAACGCCTCGAAGAAATGGGTTTCTCTGATGTTGATTCCGACAACAAGCCCATTTCTTTTCAACAAACATTTGAGGCCAAACGTTCGAATCATCTTGCCGAATTGCAGGCCAAAGAGGAAGAGGTTCGTCAAATGTTTGTACAACGTGTCAAGGAAAAGGAGGCAGAACTCAAAGAATCTGAAAAGGAGTTGCATGCCAAATTTGAAAAACTCAAGCGGGACCACGCGGAGGAGAAACGCAAACTGGAAGAGTCACGCAAGAAATTGGAAGAAGATTTCCTTGAATTTACCAGACGCAAAGCCCAGTTGGCCACATCACACCACACCCTGACATTGGGTAAAAGCAAAAAGAAGTAAGAAGTGAAATTTTCCAAACCAAACAACAAAAAGCGAACAATGAAAAAAATTCCAACAGCGCAACAGCTACAAAAGCAGCCAATAATTGCAGCACAAACAAAAGCCACAGTTTTTTTGTAATTTGTATTTTATAGAACGAACAACAACAACAAGTATTTATTATAAATGCTAGACGCATAATTGAAAAAAAACAAAAACAAAAATTATTCACAAAACTAAGCTTAATAAGCGAATTAACCTAAGCTAACCTTAACCACTGACACCCACCCGCGTTTTCTATCCCCCTCCCTCACTAATCAACAACCCCTTCCAACACCTTTCACTATCACTATTGACCGCTCGGCCATGTTTGAAAACGAATTTTGCCAATTTAAAAAAGTTTTTTTTTAAGTTAATGGATTTTTTCTATATTCGGATGTTTATAAAAAAACTATAGAAACTAGTACAGTGGCCCAAAGTTAAATTGAATTGAATTAAAAGGCTTGAGTTAAGTTTAAAAGCACCCTACGTATTTCTTTGAAATTTGTAACAAACTGGAGATCTTGTTATTCTGATAAGAATGACATGCATGTTTTGTGGCGCAAGTCCATCCAGAGCCTTTGAATTTCCGGAAATTCAAGGAAATTAATTTTAACGGCTTGAGTTGAGGAGCACCCTACGTATTGCTTTGAAATTTGTACCAGAATGCAGATCTTATTCTCCTGATAATGATTATGCACATTTTTTAATGGAAGTCCATAAAGGGCTTTTTGAATTTTCGGAATTTTGAGGGAACATTCCCCACCCAGCTGCATGGTATTCTGGTCATCGCCTGTAAGGCCAAAAGCACATCATTTACCAGAAATGACGCAAAACTTTACTCAAACGTTGGATGTATTTCCGGCTTAAACGAATGAAGAAATTTACAAACAAATTCGAAAGGAGTTCCTGCAGTTTTTCCTTTCTTCTTGAAAAACTGAAATGAATTTAGCAACAATAGTATTGCGAGTCTCAGCCATGAATCCCAGCTTATACTAGGTTGACATAGTCCTGGTACATTCTCCAGTATTATATAGACATATTCTTACGTGGGATTTATCGCTGAAACTCATAAAAGTCAATTCATTCCAGGTTAATCCGACAACAAGCTCCAAATATGCCATTAAGGCTGAATTCTTCGTTAAAACTTGAATTGAAAAATACGCAAAAAATAAAAATTGTGTGAATGAATACTTGCGGTGCTTCTGAATTTAACTGATTCCTAGTGAAAAAAATTACCTATTCTATTCTTTTTTTCTTTTTTGATATTTTTTAAATGGTAGCTTTTAGTTAGTTTCCGACTTATTCGATTAATGTTAACATTATGAAACAATTAAAAAATGTAAAAAAATCCTTTTTTTAAATATGAAAAAATGTAAAACTTTGAAGTGAACTAATTTGGATCCCATTATCCTTCGAAAATTTCCAATTTTTTCAATAATTCCACAAATGTAATTCATTCATTGGAAAATTTCCATCACGTTTTCGAAAAATTTTGATTAAAAAAAATCTCAAATCCATTACCTAATTTTCATAAATATTTTTCGAGAATTTCGATAAAACAAAACAATCTCCAAATTCATTACTTAATTTTTGAAAATATACATTTTCGTCTAACACGTAAAAATTTCCCAGCTTTTACATAAGTATTATTTTTAATATAACATAACGAACGTAAAATGCTCAAGTTTTCAAAAACCTCTGCATTTTTCTTATTAAGAACAAAAAATATATTTTTTTACTTTATTTTAAAAAATAAAGTATTTTTTATTCAAACATCATCACGCCTTTTTACCAAATTCTCTGCTTTAAACACGTATATATCGCCTCCTCCTCCTTTCTTTATAGTTATTAATATTATTACTTATTATAATTATTGTAGTTATAATATATTCTCATATATATTATTAAATATATAATATTTAACACGAAAATAAAGTATTTAATAAAAATTATTAAAAAAATATAAAAACTTCCAATGTGTTTCAATTTTAAAACTGACAGCCTGTTTCACTATTTCGAACGAAAATGAAAAACCAAAGAAAAACAACTAAACTCGTGTCTCATTTTTAAATTTTGTAGTTGACTTTGTGAATTTTACCATGAAAATCAAAGTTTAGGTGTTTTTCGTTCGCAATAATTTCCGTTCGACATAGGGAAACCAGTCCTGAATCAATCATCGAATTCTGTTCTAAGTGCAATTTTATTAATTCGATTTATAAATGGAATATATTTTTATATGCTTAACCTTTAGGATAATGTGTGCCTTATCGATAGGATAGAACTTCAAATACGGCTTCATCAGTTAAGGGCGGTCAGACATAGGGGAATGTAAAAAAAACCTCAATTTTTATATTGAGAGACTGTGATCCTGCACATGTCAACTTACCGGTAATGTCTTTCCCAACAATGTCACAGTGCCCCGTAGCTAATAGAAAGTTATTTCGTTTTGTAACCATCCCAGCAGATCTCTACACTTGTTAACAACCACAACCAGTCTTTCGGAAACATTTAAATGGACCTGTATCAGTGTCAGGTTTCAGCTTGGAAGACGTTATTGAACTGATTCAACCGAGATTGAACTCATCGCAAAATACCACTTCCATATGGAAGGCTTTGTGGAAGTGCTCCAGTTAAGTATCGGTGATAAATAATCAAATAGTTTCCAAACCGCGGAGCAAATTGATTTTACGAACTGCTGGCGGAAAAATCTTAATTTTTTTTTAAATTGTAAATTTTTTCTAAGTAGCCGGCCTTTCTCCTATGTACAGGTGCAAATCTCGGTCACGGAAAAAAAAGTTTCTTTTAAATTGTAAATTTTTCCACGTAAGCAACGCAATTTTCGGAACATCCGAGTCCCATATCTCGGGAAGTATGGACTTCCCCTCGAAAGCTTTATATTTTTGTAATCAGGACGAGAAGATATACCCATGACAAAAATTTCAGATTTTTCTGCCAGGTGTTCGTAAAATCAATTTATGCCTAAACCGCTACTCGCCTTACATTTTTATCTGCATTAACCTAAAAAAACGCTTCTGAAAACAACATTTTCAAACAGATATCTAGCAATGCATTTAACGTCGCCTTTGCAGTATTTTTGACGAAGCGGTGCGTTGTGAATTATCTAGCTTTGCCTGGCTTTACTTGGAACAAACCGCATGCCATCATACAAGACATACATATGCCCAGATGGGACAGATCATATATCCGAATCCTAAATTTTTACCTATTGAGTGCTTGTGCGCTCCTCAGTGTACTTCCATCGCAACTGGTTGTTGTTGTTGTACCAGAGTATGACAACACCGATTTATTTGCTGGTGGATTGGGAAGTTTTGGAAAATGAATATTGATCAAAATTAGCGAAGGATCCTACCTTGTGGTATTCACCTTTTAATTTTTCGATATTTGGTCTTTTGGCGGCTTTAATTTCCTTTAGCGGCATCTAAGGTGGGAAGACAATTTGTTCACCATAGGTAGCGCTTTCTATTCTGATTCCAACGAAGTATAATTTTTGTCCCGGAAACGTAGTTTGTTCTCATACCCGAGATTTGCACCTGTCCATAGGAGAAAGTCGTAAATCCCCGGCCGAAGGCCCGCTACTTAAGGAAAAATTTACAATTTAAAAGAAATTCTGCTCCCATTCCCGAGATTTGCACCTGTCCATAGAAAAACTTTCCTTTATCTCGGGGAGTATAAATTTGCGGGACAAATGCTATACACCGTTGGAATCAGGACCAAAAGAACAACATGTGCTTAAAATGCCGAATTTTTCCGCCAGGTGCCGCTAAAGGAAATTTGTTCCCTTTTGGCCTCGGAATTTAACGAAGGCTTGCCTACCATTAAGGTATAGCAAATCAATGCGTGACATTGTTTGGAAAGGTGGAATTCATGTTGTCGGAAATCAGCATTGAATGATCGCGACCGTATAGAATAAGTTGGACAAATCATAAGCTGTGGCATAATTGTGCTTTCAGGAGGCCGCCACTGATTTAGGCCAATCAAAATCTTAGTCGTAATCTCCTTTACTGATCTTACTCTTTTGCGATTCCTGCAATTCTGCGAAGATGGATGCACAATAATAAATTGGTGGCAGAAGTGTGTAGCACACTTTTTGGCATCAGAGCACTGGACGTTTTCGAAGGCGATACCAAGGAGATTCTTATTTATTTTTTTTTCAACCTGAGAAGATCTTTAGAGTAGACCAAGAAAGGTGTGAATTGATATTGCACTGGTAAAGATGTACCAACCATTAGGAGCGCATGTATATCTCGGCTCGGCATGCAACTGTTCAATTCATTCATCAGTTGGGTTTCGGCACGAAGCTGGTTGCATTGTTGTGCATGCCATGGATGAAAAGCTTGGTCTCATAAGGTGAATTCTACCTGCTTGAGAACAATTTCTATAAATATTTTATCACGCTTTCTGGTGCTTGAGGATAGCGGCAACGGACGCAGGGAGTACTCAACGAATTTTGCGAAGCCATCCCAGTAGGCTTTTTTAATGAAGGTGCGTTGATCGGGCCTAACGAAATTATACGGTATGCTTGAGGCCCGAAGTGAGAGGTGAAGTGTCTCTCAGAACATACCCGATAATTTTTTTGTTGAGATAAGTATCACGAAAATTTCCAAAACCTTACAAATACCAACCAACAAGGAGTTTTCGCGAAAAAGAAAAGATGAGGTTTTGTTTAATTAGCCGGTCTTGGATCTGTCATTGAATTATTTAGGACCACTGTGTCTGGTATCTTCCAAACAAAATTCAAATTTTTGAGCTTAAAATGATGAGATCTAATCTTTGAGGTAAGTTTTTATTATTTCCTCAGCCTTTAGGCTAGCTACTGAGTGTATATACTCGTTGATATGATCAAAATGTGCCTCATCGAAATAATGGTTTGGACCCCAAGTATGTTTAGACTAAATCTGTTTCAGATAATTCGGAGACAATTTAGCTCGGTCCGCCAATCTGATTAATAACTTTAGAAAGGATCAACCGTTGAATATCGTAATATTTGTTCAAACTTGGATTTTGTTCGACTATCGATCCACTACTTCTGGTAGTCACCACAAAAGCTAAAATGCCTACAGGTGCTGAGGCATAATGAATTAATTGTACGATATTTCAATGAATTAAGAAGCAGAAGAAGAAGGGAGTAATTTTGAACATAGATCAGCTTCGAAAATGGATTACATCGGTCCGCTATTTCAGTAAATGTAGCATAAGACTACAATAGCTTGTCCTCGCGGTACATTTTTCTTCGAGGCAAGTTCATACTTCCCGAGATTATGGCCTAAAAGCTCTAAGAACTCTGTCAAATGCATGCGCACATCAGGTAATTTCTTTCAAACATACATAAAATCCAAAAAACTCATCGGCCAACATCTTCGGTTGCCTCCCACATAAAGTTCAAACATTTTGATTAAGAGTTGTTTATGAGCTGTTCAAGGTTTGTTATGAAATTTTCACCATAGGCAGTCCTTATGATTGCAGCGATATATTTTTTGTGGAAAAGTTTCCGATATAATAACTCAAAATCTCTAAAAATCCTATGACGATCGGCATTGGTCCAACCTTTGCACATCGGTATATTTCATTCTAACTGATATTAAGTTCTATAATAGCCCACATTCGACAACTCATTCCGGTACTGCCCTGACAAAAGCTATACATTTTCACTTAGGTGCAGTGTAAGGGCGGTTCGGGGATTCTTTTTGGAATGCTTATGGATGACGTGAACAAATTTTACGGTGACCAACTAAATTGAATCATGTATACGATGGCCGAAACTGTTGAAATCATCAAATTTTTTAAAAGGTTTTCTATCAGACACCTCATGCAAATACATTTATCACAAAAGTTCAAAATTTTCGTTAGGTGCTGTATAAGACCAGTTTTCTGATCGTTGTTTCGTTGGCAAGTCCATACTTTCTGTCATAATGTTCTAAAAATTCTATAGTGAGGACTAAAATGGTTGCTTGATATGATAAGTGTTGTTGTTGTTGTAAGAGTTTTTTATTATTATATTTGTATGTTCGTTTTCCTGTTTAATCTGGCTCTAGGTCTATCTCCAGTTCCAGGAACTACTTCGATGGGATGTAACCACAGATCCACTGGAATCAGATGAGTAGGCTTGGCGGGCCGTTTAATAGCTGCTTAGTATCGTGCGGGCCCATGCCGCATACTGGGCAGATGTCTTACACGGTGCGATCGATTACCGCCCAATAGGAATTTAGGCGACCGAGCGTAATTGAGCCAAAAGTACTCTGCTTTGTCGTGGCAGCTGACGCTCTTTAGCTGCGATAGATGGGGGATGTACTCCGATGACTGCATTCACACAATAATTGCTTATGGTCTTAGCAATTGTGTCCGTGTGAATGCTGTTCAAACCTGCCTGGTATGCCTCTTGATCTAGAGGTTCTCTCCTATATTGCTGGACCGCCGTCTCTGGAGCATGAATATCCTTCTTGATATGCCTGGGTGTATCGGTAGCCAGAAGATGGTGATTGGGATGGCTCTCACGGTAACACCCAAGCAAGTACTGCAACGATAGCATCTCATTAAATTCCGTTGTCGTACTGGAAGAATCTTTGCCTCCTCATGTTGATGGTCCACTAAAGATTTGAGGAGGCACCCTGTTGCAAGTTTGAATCTTTTTCCAATTCGTATCACATAATCTCGGGGACCAAACTGGAGCCGCATAGCTTACCACAGACCGACCTATCGCATTATATGTGGTCAACAAGGTTTCTTTATCTGCACCCCAGCAGTTGTGGTCTTTCCGGCTAGGGACTTGAAGTCCTTGTTCCTACATTTCAGCTTGTCGCAGATAGCTGTGGCGTTCGAGCACTTCGTGAATGTAGTGTCGAATGTGACCCCTAAAATTTTGGGGCAGTTTGTGGTCGGAATTCTGTTACCATCGACCCTGATATTCAACTTTCTTCTATACTGCGTCGTCCATGTGGTGAACAGAGTGGCCGTCGATTTAGTGGCGGATATCTGCATATTCCTCGCGTGGAAAAAGGTGGTAAGATCGGTTAAATAGGAGTTCAGTCTCTCACAGATGTCATCAGGGTAGGTACCTAACGACAGGATCGTACAATCATCCGCATACGTTACGATCTCAATGCCGTCTGGAGGGGGCGGAATACAGGAAAGGTAGAGTTAAACAGTTCCGGAGATATCACTCCTCCTTCGGGAACTCCCTGTTTCACTCTACAGGGCTTGGATTTCTTGTTCCTGAATTCCACATACGACTGGCAACCACACATATAGTTGATTATCCAACGTTTCAGACTTGGCCGGAGGGTTGTCTGCTCAATGTCCTCGAACAGCGTGGTGGACAGGAATGACTCCCAAAATTAGATCAAATTCCAAGATCGATTATGTCTGTCCATTCCTTCCAGTTTAAGGTCACTTCTCGGATCGTAGCGGGTTGTTCTTGTGGTCATGACTAGAACATTGATTTTTTTTTTTGCTAGGAAAACCAATTCATACTGAGATATGAGACCTGAAACCAAAACCACTATTTCATAAACCTTTCGCACTAAAGTTTTCAATTGTCTTCTTGTTTTTTGTTGTGAATGCGTCAAAGTTAATATGAAAAGTATGTGAAGTGGATGGATTTGTGGATGGGGTATAGGAGATTATGTGGGTTTTTCGTAGTAGTTCGCCATAATGGCACGAATGCTCCAAAAACCACCGGTCAAGTTGCATTCCTGCAATATAATAAGGACTGTTCTTTTATGAGGACTGTATTGATTGGGTCTGTAAGTGGAATAATGCGGCCCATGGTATACTTCTAATGGCCCTTTTATCCCCACGTGAGTTTTCTCACTTCTTTAAGTAGAAACGGCAGAGAGATTTACGTTCAGAATAACCCCCGATATTTCGATTTTCAATTAGGAATCTGTTCAAAGTGCATTTAGGTCCACCACCACTGTTACGGTGTTTTCTTTTTTCAATGTTTAGGGTATTTAGCTGTCGGCAAAGTCAATTTTTAATGATGTTTACTATGACTCGGCTGTAAATTAGTTTAACTCCCAATGTTATTTCAAACAAAATAGGCAAACTAATTAGCAAAAATATGGCAAACATTTTTTTTTCAAAATCTTATTTAATTCTTTGTTCATTATCAACTTGTTACTGTTCAAGCTTAGAGTTTATCACGATGAACTCATCATCGTCACCAATACCTCGTCCGGCATACATAGCGTGTAGCTGCTGTTTTGAGCGGTTAATAAAACAGAAACTTGTTTTCACCTTCAAACAAAATAAACGCGCGAAACAAATCGTTGTTGGTTGGTTGATGGTGAATCAAGTGTCTGTTTTTGTTCGCCGCCATAAATTGTTATTAACATTTCTCTTGTTGCTGATATTTTGTGATACATATTATTTTGTTTTACAATTGTTGTTGTTGTTGTCGTCATTGTTGTTGTTTTTCATTTAACAATTAACTGGATACATTTTCTGTACCAGTTTGTTGTTTTAATTGAGTTTAATACATTTTGTTGTCGTGTGATTTTTTATTAATTTTGCTTTTTTACAATTTTTGAAATTGTTTTTTTTTTGAATTTTTCATATTGGTTATTTCTCAATTTCAATTGGAAATTAAAAATTCATTACTTTTTACTTTCTTGAGAATTGTTGCTGGCTCAGCAATGCTTGAGAGATGGTTGTTTCTGTAAAATACAAAAATTATGAAATCAACAATTGATTACAATTTTTTCCCAGGACTGCAGACATGCCTATGCCAGATGGGTTTCAGATAATCTACACATATGACCATATTTTAATGTTAAAAATTTTTGATGGTTTTTTGTTTATACTTTTTTTCTTGTCTTAGTAATGCCACAATCATATGAATATTGTTTATTTATAATGCACGTTTACTTAAGCAATGCACTTTGGTTTCCTCTTCATTCATTCACCCCCGTTTGCCTCTTGGAAATTTTAAAGCCCCATAAAAAAGTGCCTCTCATAACCTTTGATTTTGTATTTATTCACACCCGTCCATTGCCAAGCATTATGCCCTCGTTCTTTGCCCCATATGCCCCACAAACAAACCTTCCCCTCATCTTCTTCAATCAACAATGCAATTCTCCACACTTTCTTATCATTTGGGGTTACATAAAGTTTTTCTTATATTTATAATGTTTTTTTTCATCTTTTCTTCTGCTCCTCTTAACATATTTATTGTATTTTTTTGTATGTGTTCTTTGTAACATTTTCAATGGAATTTCCATTAACATTTCTCAATTGATTTTAATGATATTTTTTCTCATTTTTTTCTTATGTATTACTAAAAGAAAATTTTGTTTGTGCCCTAACTCTTCCTCTTATCTGGAGTAGTGTTGTCGTCCGTTGCATGAATCATTTTTGTTGTTGTCCATACATCCATATGTCTGTAAATCGTTTACTTTGGACGTCTGTTTATATTTTTTTTTATTTTATATTTTATATTTTATATTTTATATTTTATATTTTATATTTTATATTTTATATTTTATATTTTATATTTTATATTTTATATTTTATATTTTATATTTTATATTTTATATTTTATATTTTATATTTTATATTTTATATTTTATATTTTATATTTTATATTTTATATTTTATATTTTATATTTTATATTTTATATTTTATATTTTATATTTTATATTTTATATTTTATATTTTATATTTTATATTTTATATTTTATATTTTATATTTTATATTTTATATTTTATATTTTATATTTTATATTTTATATTTTATATTTTATATTTTATATTTTATATTTTATATTTTATATTTTATATTTTATATTTTATATTTTATATTTTATATTTTATATTTTATATTTTATATTTTATATTTTATATTTTATATTTTATATTTTATATTTTATATTTTATATTTTATATTTTATATTTTATATTTTATATTTTATATTTTATATTTTATATTTTATATTTTATATTTTATATTTTATATTTTATATTTTATATTTTATATTTTATATTTTATATTTTATATTTTATATTTTATATTTTATATTTTATATTTTATATTTTATATTTTATATTTTATATTTTATATTTTATATTTTATATTTTATATTTTATATTTTATATTTTATATTTTATATTTTATATTTTATATTTTATATTTTATATTTTATATTTTATATTTTATATTTTATATTTTATATTTTATATTTTATATTTTATATTTTATATTTTATATTTTATATTTTATATTTTATATTTTATATTTTATATTTTATATTTTATATTTTATATATTTTATATTTTATATTTTATATTTTATATTTTATATTTTATATTTTATATTTTATATTTTATATTTTATATTTTATATTTTATATTTTATATTTTATATTTTATATTTTATATTTTATATTTTATATTTTATATTTTATATTTTATATTTTATATTTTATATTTTATATTTTATATTTTATATTTTATATTTTATATTTTATATTTTATATTTTATATTTTATATTTTATATTTTATATTTTATATTTTATATTTTATATTTTATATTTTATATTTTATATTTTATATTTTATATTTTATATTTTATATTTTATATTTTATATTTTATATTTTATATTTTATATTTTATATTTTATATTTTATATTTTATATTTTATATTTTATATTTTATATTTTATATTTTATATTTTATATTTTATATTTTATATTTTATATTTTATATTTTATATTTTATATTTTATATTTTATATTTTATATTTTATATTTTATATTTTATATTTTATATTTTATATTTTATATTTTATATTTTATATTTTATATTTTATATTTTATATTTTATATTTTATATTTTATATTTTATATTTTATATTTTATATTTTATATTTTATATTTTATATTTTATATTTTATATTTTATATTTTATATTTTATATTTTATATTTTATATTTTATATTTTATATTTTATATTTTATATTTTATATTTTATATTTTATATTTTGTAAGGGGAGAAATATCCAAATATTGGAAAATACTTCCCTTAAGTTTTGGGTTTATTGTTTTTATTAATTTTATTATTTATACTGGGACATGAATAAGTCGCAATGCAGTATTCGTCCTCAGTTTCTCTATTGCAATGTAGCCTTAAGGCTTCCAAAGTCTAAGAGAATATTATTTTTTATATTTTATTGGTTTTTCCAAATAAAACAAAGGCAGTTAAGCTTTACCAACTTTATTGTTCTGCAGCTCGATCACAATAGAAAGAATAAAAATCATTTCTATGACCAGCTGGACATCATTAAAATCTTTAACATCGGTTAGAACTTATCTACTACAAATATTGCAAATATTGGTATGAAAGTTAAAACATATTGAGTCATAATTAGTTGCAATCATATATAATTTGCATAGTTATTGAGTATTTGAGTATAATTGAGCAAAAGAGTAAGATATACATAAATCGATTTGTCGTTAAGTTTTATGGTACGAGAGAACACGAAAGTATTGACGAGAGCAATACAATAACAATGATAATAACTTGTTCGTTAAAAGTAAGAAGAAGCATGTATATTGAGAAATAGAGAAAGTTAGAGATGCTCCTTCGAGTGAAATCGTTTTAAGGTTCTGTAACAAAAGATACTAATGTAACGTAACATTGGATATTTAACATTAAAATGTAAACTGACGTTAACATATACATGTACAAATGATGTTAACAAAAATTAAATGAAATTATGTTGTCATATAATAAAAATAATAATTACTAATAATGTTGAATAAACGGGCCGCTACAATTTTATATTTTATATTTTATATTTTATATTTTATATTTTATATTTTATATTTTATATTTTATATTTTATATTTTATATTTTATATTTTATATTTTATATTTTATATTTTATATTTTATATTTTATATTTTATATTTTATATTTTATATTTTATATTTTATATTTTATATTTTATATTTTATATTTTATATTTTATATTTTATATTTTATATTTTATATTTTATATTTTATATTTTATATTTTATATTTTATATTTTATATTTTATATTTTATATTTTATATTTTATATTTTATATTTTATATTTTATATTTTATATTTTATATTTTATATTTTATATTTTATATTTTATATTTTATATTTTATATTTTATATATTTTATATATTTTATATATTTTATATTTTATATTTATTTTATATTTTATATTTATTTTATATTTATTTTATATTTTATATTTTATTTTTTATATTTATTTTATATTTATATTTATTTTATATTTTATTTTTTATATTTTATATTTTATATTTATTTTATTATATTTTTTACATTACATTTTATATTTTACAATTTTTAATGATTTTTATGTTTAATATTTTCATAATGTTTTATATTTAGGTTTTGTATAAATTAATACACTAATACAAATTCAAAAATTTTAACTAAAATTTAATCTTTTTTGTCGTTACAGATTTAGCCCTCTAAAGAACACATTTGAATGGAAGCCATGGATTAGCACATGCCAGTTTGTCCCATAACTCTATCCCCAGCATTATCGACAACAGAATCGGGGATAAGTTATAAATCACGGCCCAATAATCATTCTTTATCATGAAAATGTGGACAAATTGGATTGAATATCTAAAGAAGAGTGACAGTTTGGTTTAAATTTGTGGTGTGTTCCCATACTTCGTTTATTTTCGAAACCTTTCCTGTCTTTGAAATAGGCCACATTTCCAAGGGTGAAATAACAACAACAACTGCCATTATATACTCTACAGTAATTATACAATTCCATAACAAAAGCAGGGTGCTTTCCATCTATACAACGTATACTCAACATTCGTCTTGGCAAAAAGCAAGAACCCGGAGCCCTACAATAATAATTACAATAATCGTTGATGTTCACGTACCAGAAACTTTCCATCAGCATTTACGAGTAGAGCGGCATCACTGCCAGACAAAAACAATTTCAATTTTTTTAACAACTTTTTTTCGTCACTTTACCTTCGTTTTTCTGGATTCTCATAATTTTGAAACAAAAGCGAATTCTTTTCCGTCTTTTTGTTTTTTGGGTGGATGGCATTATGCATTGTAGTCAACAACAATAGAAAGGGGTATATTTTTTGAAGAATCCAATATTAAAGTGGAAGACGGCAGTAGTGGCAAAACCCTTATTTCTATTTTAATTTCGATTTGATTGTTGCACCACAAAGCAAATAATTTTAAAAATTCACTTCGTTTGCCAATTTGTAGCACTACAGAAACCCCCACCAAACCCACCACCACAACTGAGAATTTTTTTCCAGAAAAGTACCAGAAAAAAAACCTTTGAATAAACAAAAATTGAATTGGAGAACTACAAAGAAAACCCAAACCCATATCGCTGAAAATATTTACTAAAACGTGTCGCGCGTCTTTATCATTACGTCGTTAATGCGCCGTCGCCGCATTCCGTTATCGCCGTCGTTACCCGTCGTCTCCACCATTATCGTCTCGGAATTGTTGTAAACCAAAAAAAACCGCCATCATTATCGCAGTCAACATTTTGGGATTCAAACACCACCCCCACCACAAAGAATGTCATCGACAAAATGTGGTCTAAAAATGATTTTCACAGCGATCATTTTTGTCATCATCGTAAATGGTAAGTGAATTATTTCAGTTTTTCATAATCACAATTGGTCCTTCGACCGACTGTCTGAATAAGGTTTTAATAAGAAAAACCTTATTAAGCCATGCTAAATTAAAATTTGCCATGGAAACCATTAATTCAGCCAAATTATCTTTTTATTCATCATGTCTATCATCTACTTTGTCGATACTTTGTCATAACTAATGACCTTTGACCTTGAGCAGTAAGCAGATTATTGTTGCTCATGAAACCTTGCCTATTTTTTCCCCCTCTGCTACTGCTCACAAACAATAATAACAATAACTTATCATAGATTGTTAGTACCATGATCTGATTTATTGTGGACTGGTTTATTTGCATCCGGCCATTTGCCGAATACCCACAACTTCACCCACCCACAACATCTGTTTGCCATTTTCCTCTTCTATGAGAAATTCTTCTGCCAGCATTTTTATATTGTAGTTTTTCATAAAATTCTAGATGCTAGTGGGCTATCTACCCCACAACTATGAATTTGAAAAAATATGAATAGCAAAAGAAAAGAAGAAAAAAGTGTTGGAAAACCCCTAACGAAGAATGTAACGAAAAAAAAAAAACGAACGTTAATTAAAATGGAATGCCAATAATAATGGCCAAAGGTTACCATAATTTTTGTTTCATGTTTTTCTCTCCTCTCATTTATTCTTTAGATATTTTAAGTTTTTCTTTTGTGGAGGCGTTTTGTATAGCCTTGTGTGTGCAAAAAGTTTTGAAACTAACTTGGCCCGACATCCAGACAGACACATTTAACAAGAAATAATGGCTAAAGATTAGACAAAACTAATGGTATTTGAAGGTAAAACTGTCAGACATATTCATACATATTCATGTGGTTTTTTGCCCACTTTCCTTGGAGACAAGGACAAGTGCCAAGAACCTGGGGAAGCAATAAAGAAATAAAAAATATTATTTATGGTGTCTAAATTAAAGTTTCCTTAAAGAAACTTTTATTCAGCCAGGCTGAATAGAAGTTTTCCTAACGGAAGCCCTATTCAGCCAAGCTAAATAGAAATTTTCCTAGAGGATACCCTATTCAGCCAGGCTGAATAGAAGTTTTCCTAAGGGAAACCCTATTCAGCCAGGCTGAATAAAAGTTTTCCTAACGGAAACCCTATTCAGCCAGGCTGAATCGGAGTTTTCCTAACGGAAACCCTATTCAGCCAGGCTGAATCGGAGTTTTCCTAACGGAAACCCTATTCAGCCAGGCTGAATCGGAGTTTTCCTAACGGAAACCCTTTTCAGCCAGGCTGAATCGGAGTTTTCCTAACGGAAACCCTATTCAGCCAGGCTGAATCGGAGTTTTCCTAACGGAAACCCTTTTCAGCCAGGCTGAATCGGAGTTTTCCTAACGGAAACCCTATTCAGCCAGGCTGAATCGGAGTTTTCCTAACGGAAACCCTATTCAGCCAGGCTGAATCGGAGTTTTCCTAACGGAAACCCTATTCAGCCAGGCTGAATCGGAGTTTTCCTAACGGAAACCCTATTCAGCCAGGCTGAATCGGAGTTTTCCTAACGGAAACCCTATTCAGCCAGGCTGAATCGGAGTTTTCCTAACGGAAACCCTATTCAGCCAGGCTGAATCGGAGTTTTCCTAACGGAAACCCTATTCAGCCAGGCTGAATCGGAGTTTTCCTAACGGAAACCCTATTCAGCCAGGCTGAATCGGAGTTTTCCTAAATGAAACCCTATTCAGCCAGGCTGAATCGGAGTTTTCCTAACGGAAACCCTATTCAGCCAGGCTGAATCGGAGTTTTCCTAACGGAAACCATATTCAGCCAGGCTGAATAAGAGTTTTCCTAAAGGATACCCTATTCAGCCAGGCTGAATAAGAGTTTTCCTAAAGGATACCCTATTCAGCCAGGCTGAATAAGAGTTATCCTAAAGGAAACCCTATTCAGCCAGGCTGAATAGAAGTTTTCCTAACGCAAAACCCTATTCAGCCAGGCTGAATAGAAGTTTTCCTAACGCAAAACCCTATTCAGCCAGGCTGAATAGAAGTTTTCCTAACGCAAAACCCCATTCAGCCAGGCTGAATAGAAGTTTTCCTAACGCAAAACCCCATTCAGCCAGGCTGAATAGAAGTTTTCCTAACGCAAAACCCTATTCAGCCAGGCTGAATAGAAGTTTTCCTAACGCCAAATCCTATTCAGCCAGGCTAAATAGAAGTTTTCCTAACGCCAAATCCTATTCAGCCAGGCTGAATAGAAGTTTTCCTAACGCAAAACCCTATTCAGCCAGGCTGAATAGAAGTTTTCCTAACGCAAAACCCTATTCAGCCAGGCTGAATAGAAGTTTTCCTAACGCAAAACCCTATTCAGCCAGGCTGAATAGAAGTTTTCCTAACGCAAAACCCTATTCAGCCAGGCTGAATAGAAGTTTTCCTAACGCAAAACCCTATTCAGCCAGGCTGAATAGAAGTTTTCCTAACGCAAAACCCTATTCAGCCAGGCTGAATAGAAGTTTTCCTAACGCAAAACCCTATTCAGCCAGGCTGAATAGAAGTTTTCCTAACGCAAAACCCTATTCAGCCAGGCTGAATAGAAGTTTTCCTAACGCAAAACCCTATTCAGCCAGGCTGAATAGAAGTTTTCCTAACGCAAAACCCTATTCAGCCAGGCTGAATAGAAGTTTTCCTAACGCAAAACCCTATTCAGCCAGGCTGAATAGAAGTTTTCCTAACGCAAAACCCTATTCAGCCAGGCTGAATAGAAGTTTTCCTAACGCAAAACCCTATTCAGCCAGGCTGAATAGAAGTATTCCTAACGCAAAACCCTATTCAGCCAGGCTGAATAGAAGTTTTCCTAACGCAAAACCCTATTCAGCCAGGCTGAATAGAAGTTTTCCTAACGCAAAACCCTATTCAGCCAGGCTGAATAGAAGTTTTCCTAACGCAAAACCCTATTCAGCCAGGCTGAATAGAAGTTTTCCTAACGCAAAACCCTATTCAGCCAGGCTGAATAGAAGTTTTCCTAACGCAAAACCCTATTCAGCCAGGCTGAATAGAAGTTTTCCTAACGCAAAACCCTATTCAGCCTGGCTGAATAGGGTTTTCCTAACGCAAAACCCTATTCAGCCAGGCTGAATAGAAGTTTTCCTAACGCAAAACCCTATTCAGCCAGGCTGAATAGAAGTTTTCCTAACGCAAAACCCTATTCAGCCAGGCTGAATAGAAGTTTTCCTAACGCAAAACCCTATTCAGCCAGGCTGAATAGAAGTTTTCCTAACGCAAAACCCTATTCAGCCAGGCTGAATAGAAGTTTTCCTAACGCAAAACCCTATTCAGCCAGGCTGAATAGAAGTTTTCCTAACGCAAAACCCTATTCAGCCAGGCTGAATAGAAGTTTTCCTAACGCAAAACCCTATTCAGCCAGGCTGAATAGAAGTTTTCCTAACGCAAAACCCTATTCAGCCAGGCTGAATAGAAGTTTTCCTAACGCAAAACCCTATTCAGCCAGGCTGAATAGAAGTTTTCCTAACGCAAAACCCTATTCAGCCAGGCTGAATAGAAGTTTTCCTAACGCAAAACCCTATTCAGCCAGGCTGAATAGAAGTTTTCCTAACGCAAAACCCTATTCAGCCAGGCTGAATAGAAGTTTTCCTAACGCAAAACCCTATTCAGCCAGGCTGAATAGAAGTTTTCCTAACGCAAAACCCTATTCAGCCAGGCTGAATAGAAGTTTTCCTAACGCAAAACCCTATTCAGCCAGGCTGAATAGAAGTTTTCCTAACGCAAAACCCTATTCAGCCAGGCTGAATAGAAGTTTTCCTAACGCAAAACCCTATTCAGCCAGGCTGAATAGAAGTTTTCCTAACGCAAAACCCTATTCAGCCAGGCTGAATTAGTGTGTTTATGTATTTTCATGGTTAATTTTTCCCTTTTTTCTTTACTCCTTGCAATTATTTCTGTTGGTTATGTTGTCAAAGACAAGACATCTCCATATGGTGGGATTTGTCTGTGTTAATCTCACGACATGTTGTCCCTTTAGTTTAGCCATAAAACAACAACCAACCCCTGTTTATGAAAAATGTTTTAACAGACACAGACATTCTACACGAAAAAAATATAGGGGAGAAATTCCTTTGAACAGCAGACATTGAACCTTGACCTTGAACCCAAATAGTTTAGGCATGCAAAGCAACCAAACTGCCAGGTCACTCTCTCATATTGTGTGTAAGTATGAGCAGGGCAGATCCTACAACAACGATGCGAAGAAGGACAACAACAACATTATTAAGATAATTATTGAAAATGAATTTTAAAAATCTAATGAAGTGAAGGGAAACCAGTCAATTCATGAATAATAGAATTTTTATTTTAAAATGCCATTCATTGGAATTTGGTAGAGTCTGCTTAACAGTCAATCCGCCCATTAGTCAGCCACTCTCCGTCTATCAATCCATTGACCATATGTTACCTCTAGCCACAGTTATGACTGTGCGTTCTCGCTTATTATATGAAAGGGGCTAATGATGGAGTATTAGCAGGTTTCCTTCCTCCGCCAGCACCCCTATCTCTGCATTCTAAACTGAAAATTGTTGGTTGTGACTGAACATAAGTTGACTGGGCAGTGAATAGAATAACAATAGTAATGTAAAATAATTGTGACTACTGCCCGGTCTTTTTATATTCAAATGGTAATGGTTTACAATTTCAATAATTGTCCATTTCCCCTATGGAGTGGCCATTGTCTAGGCGAAACAATAAAGGTCAGATTTATCTCTATTTTCGTTCAGTGAATAATAAATCGATTATAAAGTAAGGTAGAAATATGATTTTCTATATGAAAACCAAAGGAAGAATTCTATCCAGCCTGGCTGAATAAGGTTTCCGTTAGGAAAACTTCAATTCAGCCAGGTTGAATAAGATTTCCATTAGGAAAACTTCAATTCAGCCTGGCTGAATAAGGTTTCCGTTAGGAAAACTGCAATTCAGCCTGGCTGAATAAGGTTTCCGTTAGAAAAACTGCAATTCAGCCTGGCTGAATAAGGTTTCCCTTAGGAAAACTGCAATTCAGCCTGGCTGAATAAGGTTTCCGTTAGGAAAACTGCAATTCAGCCTGGCTGAATAAGGTTTCCGTTAGGAAAACTGCAATTCAGCCTGGCTGAATAAGGTTTCCGTTAGGAAAACTGCAATTCAGCCTGGCTGAATAAGGTTTCCGTTAGGAAAACTTCAATTCAGCCTGGCTGAATAAGGTTTCCGTTAGGAAAACTGCAATTCAGCCTGGCTGAATAAGGTTTCCGTTAGGAAAACTGCAATTCAGCCTGGCTGAATAAGGTTTCCGTTAGGAAAACTGCAATTCAGCCTGGCTGAATAAGGTTTCCGTTAGGAAAACTGCAATTCAGCCTGGCTGAATAAGGTTTCCGTTAGGAAAACTGCAATTCAGCCTGGCTGAATAAGGTTTCCGTTAGGAAAACTGCAATTCAGCCTGGCTGAATAAGGTTTCCTTTAGGAAAACTTCAATTCAGCCTGGCTGAATAAGGTTTCCTTTAGGAAAACTTCAATTCAGCCAGGTTGAATAAGATTTCCATTAGGAAAACTTCAATTCAGCCTGGCTGAATAAGATTTCCGTTAGGAAAACATCAATTCAGCCTGGCTGAATAAGATTTCCGTTAGGAAAACTTCAATTCAGCCTGGCTGAATAAGGTTTCCGTTGGGAAAACTTCAATTCAGCCTGGCTGAATAAGGTTTCCGTTGGGAAAACTTCAACTCAGCCTGGCTGAATAAGGTTTCCGTTGGGAAAACTTCAATTCAGCCTGGCTGAATAAGGTTTCCGTTAGGAAAACTTGAATTCAGCCTGGCTGAATAGGGTTTCCGTTAGGAAAACTTCTATTCAGCCTGGCTGAATAGGGTTTCCGTTAGGAAAACTTCTATTCAGCCTGGCTGAATAGGGTTTCCGTTAGGAAAACTTCTATTCTGCCTGGCTGAATAGGGCTTCCGTTAGGAAAACTTCTATTCAGCCTGGCTGAATAAGTTTCCGTTAGGAAAACTTCTATTCAGCCTGGCATAATTCCAAAGAGTAAGGAAAAAGGGTAAAATTAACCATGAAAATACATAAACACATTAATTCAGCCTGGCTGAATAAGATTTCCGTTAGGAAAACATCAATTCAGCCTGGCTGAATAAGATTTCCGTTAGGAAAACTTCAATTCAGCCTGGCTGAATAAGGTTTCCGTTGGGAAAACTTCAATTCAGCCTGGCTGAATAAGGTTTCCGTTGGGAAAACTTCAACTCAGCCTGGCTGAATAAGGTTTCCGTTGGGAAAACTTCAATTCAGCCTGGCTGAATAAGGTTTCCGTTAGGAAAACTTGAATTCAGCCTGGCTGAATAAGGTTTCCGTTGGGAAAACTTCAATTCAGCCTGGCTGAATAGGGTTTCCGTTAGAAAAACTTCAATTCAGCCTGGCTGAATAAGCTTTCCGTTAGAAAAACTTCAATTCAGCCTGGCTGAATAAGGTTTCCCTTAGGAAAACTTCAATTCAGACTGGCTTAATAGAGTTTTCCAATGAAAAAGGCGTGTCTAGTGCTTGCAGGTGTATGCATTAATTATTTTAAACTTTTCTGCCCACCATCTACAGTTAGCCACATCACCTTATTTCCATCTTAATTAATTTTCAATTTTTTTTTTTTTATTTTTTAATTAACGACCAAGGCTTTCATGTTCACACAATGCCTAAATAAAAATGTAAATTTTGCAAAGTCCAGTGTAAATCAACGCCCCGGCCCGTAACAGATAAGAGAAAATTAAATAAATTTGTTAAATAGTTTAAAGCAAAAACGATACATATCTTTTGAATAACTACAATAAAAAAGCACACAACTAAAGCATGATAAACAAATTTGGTGAAAACAAGCAAATAAGTGGGGAAACACGATAGTATTCTTTAAACAAACTAAAGCTTTTGCTTGAATAGCATGAAAATCCCCAAGACATTGACCCCAACAACATGAACGACAACTGGCTGGAGCTGGGTGCCGTTCACTATCACAACAATGAAAAAAACAACAGCAAAAATAACAAACTATATAAGCAAAAGGCCGGGAAACGTCACTCAGACAGACCAAATAAAAGCAGAAGAAGCAGCAGACACAGACACAGACACAGAGAGCGAGAAAGATCAAGGAATCCAAACAAACTACGCCAAACCAATCTGGAAAAAAACCCCTCATATCAAAGATGTACAAATTTGTTCTTTTTGATAGTGGCGACGCAGATGATGGAGCTTTGCATGTTTATATGGGCATACTTGCATTCAACAGCCACCCAGCCGTCCATCCATCTTTCCTGTGATTCACAAGTCAAATTCCGTAACCACATTTAGTTCTTTCTTAACTTCTTTTTTAATTTAATTTGAATTTCGTTTCCAATGTCTGTCATATTGAAGGCTGCAGACGAGTGGTTGAGAGAGGGGGTATGAGTTGTACAACAGTCAATGCTGTGTGAGTGAGTCAGAAACGTGTTTAAAATGGGCCACAAATATTTGTGTCTTGTCGTTCTGTTTCTTTGATATGAACTTCGTCATCAACTTGTTTTCTTGTGGCCCTATCGCCCTGCTGCCTTACCTCCACCATTCATTCAGCCAATTATGTTTTCTTTTGGCGGAGGAGATTGCAAACTAAGCAAATTATACAAATTAGCGAATGTTCGTCGTCTATTTTTAGGAGTTCTTCGTTAAAAGCATTACCAAAAGTAATCTTTTTATTATTTTTTGGAGTTGTTTAAAATTCTGCACGAGTCTGTAAAGCTATTACATAAGCAAATTGTTGAATTAAGTAGAAGACGTGACGAAAAATTCGACTTTTTTAGGTTAATTATAAAACTATAACAACTAGTTTCTTTAATTGAAGTAATAAAGTCAATTCAGCCAGGCTGAATGAAAGTTTTCCTAAAGAAACCCCTATTCAGCATGTGCGTGAAGATAAAATCGATTTTGACTAGCGGAGACAAAAACCACATTGGTGGTGGTATAACAGTATAACAGTTGTATAGCAGATTCGTACGAAGGTAAAAACGATTTTGAAAAACGATTTTCAAGAATAAATGTATGTTTTAGAATATTGCTCGGTATATAAAAAAAGATGAATGCATGCATAGCACTAAGTATTTCATTGTGGAAATTTTGAGAAAATCGGAAATTTTTGAAAAAAAATATTATTACACAAGAAAGTTAAACAAATCGACCGATGATGAAAAGCCTCCATATATGGGATGGACCTATTGAGGGGCCTCCTAGGCGAAATCTGTGGGGGGTAGGAATATTTGGCGTATGCAGCTATTTAGAGGATTGGGTCGTCTACTAGAAAGTGCTGATAGCTAATCATTTGATTGTAGAAAGTTAAACAAAATCGACCGATTACGAAATGCCTTCATATATGGGATGGACCCATTGAGGGGCGTCCTAGGCGAAATCTGTGGGGGGTAGGAATATTTGGCGTATGCAGCTATTTAGAGGATTGGGTCGGCTACTAGAAAGTGCTGATAGCTAATCATTTGATTGTAGAAAGTTAAACAAAATCGACCGATTATGAAAGTCCTTCATATATGGGATGGACCCATTGAGGGGCATCCTAGGCGAAATCTGTGGGGGGTAGGAATATTTGGCGTATGCAGCTATTTAGAGGATTGGGTTGGCTACTAGAAAGTGCTGATAGCTAATCATTTGATTGTAGAAAGTTAAACAAAATCGACCGATTATGAAAGTCCTTCATATATGGGATGGACCCATTGAGGGGCCTCCTAGGCGAAATCTGTGGGGGGTAGGAATATTTGGCGTATGCAGCTATTTAGAGGATTGGGTCGTCTACTAGAAAGTGCTGATAGCTAATCATTTGATTGTAGAAAGTTAAACAAAATCGACCGATTACGAAATGCCTTCATATATGGGATGGACCCATTGAGGGGCCTCCTAGGCGAAATCTGTGGGGGGTAGGAATATTTGGCGTATGCAGCTATTTAGAGGATTGGGTTGGCTACTAGAAAGTGCTGATAGCTAATCATTTGATTGTAGAAAGTTAAACAAAATCGACCGATTATGAAAGTCCTTCATATATGGGATGGACCCATTGAGGGGCCTCCTAGGCGAAATCTGTGGGGGGTAGGAATATTTGGCGTATGCAGCTATTTAGAGGATTGGGTTGGCTACTAGAAAGTGCTGATAGCTAATCATTTGATTGTAGAAAGTTAAACAAAATCGACCGATTATGAAAGTCCTTCATATATGGGATGGACCCATTGAGGGGCCTCCTAGGCGAAATCTGTGGGGGGTAGGAATATTTGGCGTATGCAGCTATTTAGAGGATTGGGTCGTCTACTAGAAAGTGCTGATAGCTAATCATTTGATTGTAGAAAGTTAAACAAAATCGACCGATTACGAAATGCCTTCATATATGGGATGGACCCATTGAGGGGCGTCCTAGGCGAAATCTGTGGGGGGTAGGAATATTTGGCGTATGCAGCTATTTAGAGGATTGGGTCGGCTACTAGAAAGTGCTGATAGCTAATCATTTGATTGTAGAAAGTTAAACAAAATCGACCGATTACGAAATGCCTTCATATATGGGATGGACCCATTGATGGGCCTCCTAGGCGAAATCTGTGGGGGGTAGGAATATTTGGCGTATGCAGCTATTTAGAGGATTGGGTTGGCTACTAGAAAGTGCTGATAGCTAATCATTTGATTGTAGAAAGTTAAACAAAATCGACCGATTATGAAAGTCCTTCATATATGGGATGGACCCATTGAGGGGCCTCCTAGGCGAAATCTGTGGGGTTGGCTACTAGAAAGTGCTGATAGCTAATCATTTGATTGTAGAAAGTTAAACAAAATCGACCGATTATGAAAGTCCTTCATATATGGGATGGACCCATTGAGGGGCCTCCTAGGCGAAATCTGTGGGGGGTAGGAATATTTGGCGTATGCAGCTATTTAGAGGATTGGGTTGGCTACTAGAAAGTGCTGATAGCTAATCATTTGATTGTAGAAAGTTAAACAAAATCGACCGATTATGAAAGTCCTTCATATATGGGATGGACCCATTGAGGGGCCTCCTAGGCGAAATCTGTGGGGGGTAGGATTTTATTAAAATTTTATTAAATTTTTGTAAATTTTTTTAAATATTTTTCAAGGTTTTTATAAATGTTTCAAGAATTTAAGTAAATAGTCTGCAACATATATTTTTTTAACCTTTTCAAGGCCTAGCCCTGGATTTTTAAAATATTTATCAATAAATTGTCAAAATAATTATGCCTGGTAGTATGAAAGCTATATCCAAATCCAACCGATTTCAATATATATTGGGGCACATTTATTTGCAGGCCAAAATTCACCAAAAATAAAATAAGAAGAACCTCAAAATTGTGTTTATAGACACATAGACATAAAAAATCATATCAAACGATTATAATATATATCTAATATATAAAAGGCAATGTGTGTATGTTAGTATGTTTGTTTGTTTGTATGTTTGTATGTTTGTATGTTCCGAATAGACTCAAAAACGGCTGAAGAGATTTTATTGAAATTTTCAGATAATGTACTGGGAACACCGGTGGTGAAAATAGGCTATATATTTTTTTGAATGGTCGTCGCGGAAGTGAAATATCGCGGTCATCCCAAATTATTCAAAAATGTATTATTTCAGATAATATTCCTAATTTTAGTAAGCGTGACTACAAAACCGCTAAAACACTGGCTTCAATATGTGGGATAACGCGGTCAACGCCATATTTTGGAATACAGTAAAATCGCGATGACTTGAGATGTCACTATATAGAAATTCCGAATAATCGATTGGGAAATCTTATGAAATTTTGTATGTGGAGTTTTTAGGTCTGAGAATAGGTCGTAATCTATTTTTTTATCCCGCTAAGTGTAGTGACCGGTGGTCCTCCCCACAATTTTTTTAAGAAAACCGCGAAATTCAAGATACGTTTTAATATATTGTTTACAAATTGTTTGCAATGCTATGGTAATTACAGTCTTGACCCTGAATGGTCGTCGCGGAAGTGAAAATCGCGGTCATCCCAAAATTTTCAAAAATGTTTTTATACGGCTAGGAGTAGTGACCGGTGGTCCTCCCCCACAATGTTTTTAAGAAAATCTGAAATCTTTGATATTTTTGAACGTATTGTTTACAGATTGTTTTCCCTGAATGATCGCGGTCATCACAAAGTTTTCAAAAATGTATTATTTCATTTAATATAAATAATTTTAGTAAGCGTGACACAAAAATGATATAAACACTAGCTTGAACAAGTGGGATAGCGCGGTCGTGAGCTATTTTAATACGGCTAAGTGTAGTGACCGGAGGTTCTCCTTCAGATTTTTTGGTTTTTTTAAATCTGAAGTCCATGATATTTTTGAACGTATTGTTTACAGATTGTTTGCAATACTACTGTAATTACTGTCTTGACCCTGAATGGTCTTCGCGGAAGTGAAATATGTCGGTCATCACAAAATTTGCAAACATTTATTATTTCAGATAATATACATAATTTTGTAAGCGTGCCTAAAAAACGCTATAAACGCTGAACACTAAACAATAAGTGGGACAGCGCGATCAACTCCACATTTTGGAATACAGTAAAATCCGGATAACTTGAGATGTCACTATATAGAAATTCCGAAAAATCGATTGGGAAATCTTATGAAATTTTGTATGTGGAGTTTTTAGGTCTGAGAATAGGTCGTAATCTATTTTTCTATCCCGCTAAGTGTAGTGACCGGTGGTCCTCCCCACAAATTGTTTAAGAAAACCGCGAAATTCAAGATACTTTTTAATATATTGTTTACAAATTGTTTGCATTGCTATGGTAATTACTGTATTGACCCTGAATGGTCGTTGCGGAAGTGAAATATCGCGTTTTTTACTGCTAAGAGTAGTGACCGGTGGTCTTCCCCACAATGTTTTAAAGAAAATCAGAAATCTTTGATATTTTTGAACGTATTGTTTACAGATTGTTTTCCCTGAATGATCGCGGTCATCACAAAGTTTTCAAAAATGTATTATTTCAATTAATGTACATAATTTTAGTAAGCGTGACACAAAAATGATTTGAACACTAGCTTGAACAATTAGGATAGCGCGGTCGTGAGCTATTTTAATATGGCTAAGTGTAGTGACCGGAGGTTCTCCTTCAATTTTTTTTAAAGTCCATGATATTTTTGAACGTATTGTTTACAGATTGTTTGCAATACTAATGTAATTACCGTCTTCACCCTGAATGGACTTCGCGGAAGTGAAATATCGCGGTCATCACAAAATGTTCAAACATTTATTATTTCAGATAATATACATAATTTTGCGTGCCTAAAAAATGTTATAAACTCTGAACACTAAACAATAAGTGAGATAGCGCGATCAACTCCACATTTTGCAATACAGTAAAATCCCGATAACTTGAGATGTCACTATCCAGAGGTTAAATCCACCAAAAATAGCGAAAATCATGCGCAACCCTTCTATGGGAGCTATATCAAAACGAGGACGTATACTGAAAATTCTCTGCAAGACTGTTTACGACCCCCAAAAGTGACTATATCTCCAAACTATCGAAAATCGGAGGTACTGCTTTATGGGAGCTATATCAAAACGTGAAAAGGCGTGTCTTTCGGTCGATCCGAATATTTATGTTCTCCTCTTTAAATTACATTAAAACCAAATTTTAGTCATTTCGGTGTGATAATTATGTTAAATCCTCAAAAATAGCAAAAATCAGCCGGTACCGTTCTATGGGAGCTATATCAAAACGTGGACCTATACTGACAATTCTCTGCAGTAATAATTACGACCACAACCGAGACCAACAATCCAATATATAGCAATGTTAATTGAGGTGCACCGATCATTATCTGTGGGTCACAAAGTGCTTTAAACTGTCAATTTATGGTGAAGGGTACAATAAAAGATATTTTATATCTTAAATTTGGGGGATACCATTACATGGAATTTATGTCAAAACATTGATTTATATTATGAAGTTTCTAGAGGGATGCCTAATTATGACTGTATCAATGATGGATAGATACCTAAAGTTTACATGGAGAACCCAAACAACGGGCCAGCAACGCGGACCGGGTCAGCTAGTATATGTATATTTTTTTCGAATTCTTTTTTAAAAGTATTGAGAACATAAATATCATATCAAACGAATATAACATTCTTTTTAAAAGTATTGAGAAGTATATTAAAAAAATTGTCATTTCGTTTCGCCTAGGACGCCCCTCAATGGGTCCATCCCATATATGAAGGCATTTCGTAATCGGTCGATTTTGTTTAACTTTCTACAATCAAATGATTAGCTATCAGCACTTTCTAGTAGCCGACCCAATCCTCTAAATAGCTGCATACGCCAAATATTCCTACCCCCCACAGATTTCGCCTAGGAGGCCCCTCAATGGGTCCATCCCATATATGAAGGACTTTCATAATCGGTCGATTTTGTTTAACTTTCTACAATCAAATGATTAGCTATCAGCACTTTCTAGTAGCCAACCCAATCCTCTAAATAGCTGCATACGCCAAATATTCCTACCCCCCACAGATTTCGCCTAGGAGGCCCCTCAATGGGTCCATCCCATATATGAAGGACTTTCATAATCGGTCGATTTTGTTTAACTTTCTACAATTAAATGATTAGCTATCAGCACTTTCTAGTAGCCAACCCAATCCTCTAAATAGCTGCATACGCCAAATATTCCTACCCCCCCACAGATTTCGCCTAGGATGCCCCTCAATGGGTCCATCCCATATATGAAGGACTTTCATAATCGGTCGATTTTGTTTAACTTTCTACAATCAAATGATTAGCTATCAGCACTTTCTAGTAGCCAACCCAATCCTCTAAATAGCTGCATACGCCAAATATTCCTACCCCCCACAGATTTCGCCTAGGAGGCCCCTCAATGGGTCCATCCCATATATGAAGGACTTTCATAATCGGTCGATTTTGTTTAACTTTCTACAATCAAATGATTAGCTATCAGCACTTTCTAGTAGCCAACCCAATCCTCTAAATAGCTGCATACGCCAAATATTCCTACCCCCCACAGATTTCGCCTAGGAGGCCCCTCAATGGGTCCATCCCATATATGAAGGACTTTCATAATCGGTCGATTTTGTTTAACTTTCTACAATCGAATGATTAGCTATCAGCACTTTCTAGTAGCCGACCCAATCCTCTAAATAGCTGCATACGCCAAATATTCCTACCCCCCACAGATTTCGCCTAGGAGGCCCCTCAATGGGTCCATCCCATATATGAAGGACTTTCATAATCGGTCGATTTTGTTTAACTTTCTACAATCGAATGATTAGCTATCAGCACTTTCTAGTAGCCGACCCAATCCTCTAAATAGCTGCATACGCCAAATATTCCTACCCCCCACAGATTTCGCCTAGGAGGCCCCTCAATGGGTCCATCCCATATATGAAGGACTTTCATAATCGGTCGATTTTGTTTAACTTTCTACAATCAAATGATTAGCTATCAGCACTTTCTAGTAGCCGACCCAATCCTCTAAATAGCTGCATACGCCAAATATTCCTACCCCCCACAGATTTCGCCTAGGAGGCCCCTCAATGGGTCCATCCCATATATGAAGGACTTTCATAATCGGTCGATTTTGTTTAACTTTCTACAATCAAATGATTAGCTATCAGCACTTTCTAGTAGCCGACCCAATCCTCTAAATAGCTGCATACGCCAAATATTCCTACCCCCCACAGATTTCGCCTAGGAGGCCCCTCAATGGGTCCATCCCATATATGAAGGCATTTCGTAATCGGTCGATTTTGTTTAACTTTCTACAATCAAATGATTAGCTATCAGCACTTTCTAGTAGCCGACCCAATCCTCTAAATAGCTGCATACGCCAAATATTCCTACCCCCCACAGATTTCGCCTAGGAGGCCCCTCAATGGGTCCATCCCATATATGAAGGACTTTCATAATCGGTCGATTTTGTTTAACTTTGTACAATCAAATGATTAGCTATCAGCACTTTCTAGTAGCCAACCCAATCCTCTAAATAGCTGCATACGCCAAATATTCCTACCCCCCACAGATTTCGCCTAGGAGGCCCCTCAATGGGTCCATCCCATATATGAAGGCATTTCGTAATCGGTCGATTTTGTTTAACTTTCTACAATCAAATGATTAGCTATCAGCACTTTCTAGTAGCCGACCCAATCCTCTAAATAGCTGCATACGCCAAATATTCCTACCCCCCCACAGATTTCGCCTAGGAGGCCCCTCAATGGGTCCATCCCATATATGAAGGACTTTCATAATCGGTCGATTTTGTTTAACTTTCTACAATCAAATGATTAGCTATCAGCACTTTCTAGTAGCCAACCCAATCCTCTAAATAGCTGCATACGCCAAATATTCCTACCCCCCCACAGATTTCGCCTAGGAGGCCCCTCAATGGGTCCATCCCATATATGAAGGACTTTCATAATCGGTCGATTTAGTTTAACTTTCTACAATCAAATGATTAGCTATCAGCACTTTCTAGTAGCCAACCCAATCCTCTAAATAGCTGCATACGCCAAATATTCCTACCCCCCACAGATTTCGCCTAGGAGGCCCCTCAATGGGTCCATCCCATATATGAAGGCATTTCGTAATCGGTCGATTTTGTTTAACTTTCTACAATCAAATGATTAGCTATCAGCACTTTCTAGTAGCCGACCCAATCCTCTAAATAGCTGCATACGCCAAATATTCCTACCCCCCACAGATTTCGCCTAGGAGGCCCCTCAATGGGTCCATCCCATATATGAAGGACTTTCATAATCGGTCGATTTTGTTTAACTTTCTACAATCAAATGATTAGCTATCAGCACTTTCTAGTAGCCAACCCAATCCTCTAAATAGCTGCATACGCCAAATATTCCTACCCCCCACAGATTTCGCCTAGGAGGCCCCTCAATGGGTCCATCCCATATATGAAGGACTTTCATAATCGGTCGATTTTGTTTAACTTTCTACAATCAAATGATTAGCTATCAGCACTTTCTAGTAGCCAACCCAATCCTCTAAATAGCTGCATACGCCAAATATTCCTACCCCCCACAGATTTCGCCTAGGAGGCCCCTCAATGGGTCCATCCCATATATGAAGGACTTTCATAATCGGTCGATTTTGTTTAACTTTCTACAATCAAATGATTAGCTATCAGCACTTTCTAGTAGCCGACCCAATCCTCTAAATAGCTGCATACGCCAAATATTCCTACCCCCCACAGATTTCGCCTAGGAGGCCCCTCAATGGGTCCATCCCATATATGAAGGCATTTCGTAATCGGTCGATTTTGTTTAACTTTCTACAATCAAATGATTAGCTATCAGCACTTTCTAGTAGCCGACCCAATCCTCTAAATAGCTGCATACGCCAAATATTCCTACCCCCCACAGATTTCGCCTAGGAGGCCCCTCAATGGGTCCATCCCATATATGAAGGACTTTCATAATCGGTCGATTTTGTTTAACTTTGTACAATCAAATGATTAGCTATCAGCACTTTCTAGTAGCCAACCCAATCCTCTAAATAGCTGCATACGCCAAATATTCCTACCCCCCACAGATTTCGCCTAGGAGGCCCCTCAATGGGTCCATCCCATATATGAAGGACTTTCATAATCGGTCGATTTTGTTTAACTTTGTACAATCAAATGATTAGCTATCAGCACTTTCTAGTAGCCGACCCAATCCTCTAAATAGCTGCATACGCCAAATATTCCTACCCCCCACAGATTTCGCCTAGGAGGCCCCTCAATGGGTCCATCCCATATATGAAGGACTTTCATAATCGGTCGATTTTGTTTAACTTTCTACAATCAAATGATTAGCTATCAGCACTTTCTAGTAGCCGACCCAATCCTCTAAATAGCTGCATACGCCAAATATTCCTACCCCCCACAGATTTCGCCTAGGAGGCCCCTCAATGGGTCCATCCCATATATGAAGGCATTTCGTAATCGGTCGATTTTGTTTAACTTTCTACAATCAAATGATTAGCTATCAGCACTTTCTAGTAGCCGACCCAATCCTCTAAATAGCTGCATACGCCAAATATTCCTACCCCCCACAGATTTCGCCTAGGAGGCCCCTCAATGGGTCCATCCCATATATGAAGGACTTTCATAATCGGTCGATTTTGTTTAACTTTGTACAATCAAATGATTAGCTATCAGCACTTTCTAGTAGCCAACCCAATCCTCTAAATAGCTGCATACGCCAAATATTCCTACCCCCCACAGATTTCGCCTAGGAGGCCCCTCAATGGGTCCATCCCATATATGAAGGACTTTCATAATCGGTCGATTTAGTTTAACTTTCTACAATCAAATGATTAGCTATCAGCACTTTCTAGTAGCCAACCCAATCCTCTAAATAGCTGCATACGCCAAATATTCCTACCCCCCACAGATTTCGCCTAGGAGGCCCCTCAATGGGTCCATCCCATATATGAAGGCATTTCGTAATCGGTCGATTTTGTTTAACTTTCTACAATCAAATGATTAGCTATCAGCACTTTCTAGTAGCCGACCCAATCCTCTAAATAGCTGCATACGCCAAATATTCCTACCCCCCACAGATTTCGCCTAGGAGGCCCCTCAATGGGTCCATCCCATATATGAAGGACTTTCATAATCGGTCGATTTTGTTTAACTTTCTACAATCAAATGATTAGCTATCAGCACTTTCTAGTAGCCAACCCAATCCTCTAAATAGCTGCATACGCCAAATATTCCTACCCCCCCACAGATTTCGCCTAGGAGGCCCCTCAATGGGTCCATCCCATATATGAAGGACTTTCATAATCGGTCGATTTAGTTTAACTTTCTACAATCAAATGATTAGCTATCAGCACTTTCTAGTAGCCAACCCAATCCTCTAAATAGCTGCATACGCCAAATATTCCTACCCCCCACAGATTTCGCCTAGGAGGCCCCTCAATGGGTCCATCCCATATATGAAGGCATTTCGTAATCGGTCGATTTTGTTTAACTTTCTACAATCAAATGATTAGCTATCAGCACTTTCTAGTAGCCGACCCAATCCTCTAAATAGCTGCATACGCCAAATATTCCTACCCCCCACAGATTTCGCCTAGGAGGCCCCTCAATGGGTCCATCCCATATATGAAGGACTTTCATAATCGGTCGATTTTGTTTAACTTTCTACAATCAAATGATTAGCTATCAGCACTTTCTAGTAGCCAACCCAATCCTCTAAATAGCTGCATACGCCAAATATTCCTACCCCCCACAGATTTCGCCTAGGAGGCCCCTCAATGGGTCCATCCCATATATGAAGGACTTTCATAATCGGTCGATTTTGTTTAACTTTCTACAATCAAATGATTAGCTATCAGCACTTTCTAGTAGCCAACCCAATCCTCTAAATAGCTGCATACGCCAAATATTCCTACCCCCCCACAGATTTCGCCTAGGAGGCCCCTCAATGGGTCCATCCCATATATGAAGGACTTTCATAATCGGTCGATTTAGTTTAACTTTCTACAATCAAATGATTAGCTATCAGCACTTTCTAGTAGCCAACCCAATCCTCTAAATAGCTGCATACGCCAAATATTCCTACCCCCCACAGATTTCGCCTAGGAGGCCCCTCAATGGGTCCATCCCATATATGAAGGCATTTCGTAATCGGTCGATTTTGTTTAACTTTCTACAATCAAATGATTAGCTATCAGCACTTTCTAGTAGCCGACCCAATCCTCTAAATAGCTGCATACGCCAAATATTCCTACCCCCCACAGATTTCGCCTAGGAGGCCCCTCAATGGGTCCATCCCATATATGAAGGACTTTCATAATCGGTCGATTTTGTTTAACTTTCTACAATCAAATGATTAGCTATCAGCACTTTCTAGTAGCCAACCCAATCCTCTAAATAGCTGCATACGCCAAATATTCCTACCCCCCACAGATTTCGCCTAGGAGGCCCCTCAATGGGTCCATCCCATATATGAAGGACTTTCATAATCGGTCGATTTTGTTTAACTTTCTACAATCAAATGATTAGCTATCAGCACTTTCTAGTAGCCAACCCAATCCTCTAAATAGCTGCATACGCCAAATATTCCTACCCCCCCACAGATTTCGCCTAGGAGGCCCCTCAATGGGTCCATCCCATATATGAAGGCATTTCGTAATCGGTCGATTTTGTTTAACTTTCTACAATCAAATGATTAGCTATCAGCACTTTCTAGTAGCCGACCCAATCCTCTAAATAGCTGCATACGCCAAATATTCCTACCCCCCCACAGATTTCGCCTAGGAGGCCCCTCAATGGGTCCATCCCATATATGAAGGACTTTCATAATCGGTCGATTTTGTTTAACTTTCTACAATCAAATGATTAGCTATCAGCACTTTCTAGTAGCCAACCCAATCCTCTAAATAGCTGCATACGCCAAATATTCCTACCCCCCCACAGATTTCGCCTAGGAGGCCCCTCAATGGGTCCATCCCATATATGAAGGACTTTCATAATCGGTCGATTTAGTTTAACTTTCTACAATCAAATGATTAGCTATCAGCACTTTCTAGTAGCCAACCCAATCCTCTAAATAGCTGCATACGCCAAATATTCCTACCCCCCACAGATTTCGCCTAGGAGGCCCCTCAATGGGTCCATCCCATATATGAAGGCATTTCGTAATCGGTCGATTTTGTTTAACTTTCTACAATCAAATGATTAGCTATCAGCACTTTCTAGTAGCCGACCCAATCCTCTAAATAGCTGCATACGCCAAATATTCCTACCCCCCACAGATTTCGCCTAGGAGGCCCCTCAATGGGTCCATCCCATATATGAAGGACTTTCATAATCGGTCGATTTTGTTTAACTTTCTACAATCGAATGATTAGCTATCAGCACTTTCTAGTAGCCGACCCAATCCTCTAAATAGCTGCATACGCCAAATATTCCTACCCCCCACAGATTTCGCCTAGGAGGCCCCTCAATGGGTCCATCCCATATATGAAGGACTTTCATAATCGGTCGATTTTGTTTAACTTTGTACAATCAAATGATTAGCTATCAGCACTTTCTAGTAGCCGACCCAATCCTCTAAATAGCTGCATACGCCAAATATTCCTACCCCCCACAGATTTCGCCTAGGAGGCCCCTCAATGGGTCCATCCCATATATGAAGGACTTTCATAATCGGTCGATTTTGTTTAACTTTCTACAATCAAATGATTAGCTATCAGCACTTTCTAGTAGCCGACCCAATCCTCTAAATAGCTGCATACGCCAAATATTCCTACCCCCCACAGATTTCGCCTAGGAGGCCCCTCAATGGGTCCATCCCATATATGAAGGCATTTCGTAATCGGTCGATTTTGTTTAACTTTCTACAATCAAATGATTAGCTATCAGCACTTTCTAGTAGCCGACCCAATCCTCTAAATAGCTGCATACGCCAAATATTCCTACCCCCCACAGATTTCGCCTAGGAGGCCCCTCAATGGGTCCATCCCATATATGAAGGACTTTCATAATCGGTCGATTTTGTTTAACTTTGTACAATCAAATGATTAGCTATCAGCACTTTCTAGTAGCCAACCCAATCCTCTAAATAGCTGCATACGCCAAATATTCCTACCCCCCACAGATTTCGCCTAGGAGGCCCCTCAATGGGTCCATCCCATATATGAAGGACTTTCATAATCGGTCGATTTAGTTTAACTTTCTACAATCAAATGATTAGCTATCAGCACTTTCTAGTAGCCAACCCAATCCTCTAAATAGCTGCATACGCCAAATATTCCTACCCCCCACAGATTTCGCCTAGGAGGCCCCTCAATGGGTCCATCCCATATATGAAGGCATTTCGTAATCGGTCGATTTTGTTTAACTTTCTACAATCAAATGATTAGCTATCAGCACTTTCTAGTAGCCGACCCAATCCTCTAAATAGCTGCATACGCCAAATATTCCTACCCCCCACAGATTTCGCCTAGGAGGCCCCTCAATGGGTCCATCCCATATATGAAGGACTTTCATAATCGGTCGATTTTGTTTAACTTTCTACAATCAAATGATTAGCTATCAGCACTTTCTAGTAGCCAACCCAATCCTCTAAATAGCTGCATACGCCAAATATTCCTACCCCCCCACAGATTTCGCCTAGGAGGCCCCTCAATGGGTCCATCCCATATATGAAGGACTTTCATAATCGGTCGATTTAGTTTAACTTTCTACAATCAAATGATTAGCTATCAGCACTTTCTAGTAGCCAACCCAATCCTCTAAATAGCTGCATACGCCAAATATTCCTACCCCCCACAGATTTCGCCTAGGAGGCCCCTCAATGGGTCCATCCCATATATGAAGGCATTTCGTAATCGGTCGATTTTGTTTAACTTTCTACAATCAAATGATTAGCTATCAGCACTTTCTAGTAGCCGACCCAATCCTCTAAATAGCTGCATACGCCAAATATTCCTACCCCCCACAGATTTCGCCTAGGAGGCCCCTCAATGGGTCCATCCCATATATGAAGGACTTTCATAATCGGTCGATTTTGTTTAACTTTCTACAATCAAATGATTAGCTATCAGCACTTTCTAGTAGCCAACCCAATCCTCTAAATAGCTGCATACGCCAAATATTCCTACCCCCCACAGATTTCGCCTAGGAGGCCCCTCAATGGGTCCATCCCATATATGAAGGACTTTCATAATCGGTCGATTTTGTTTAACTTTCTACAATCAAATGATTAGCTATCAGCACTTTCTAGTAGCCAACCCAATCCTCTAAATAGCTGCATACGCCAAATATTCCTACCCCCCCACAGATTTCGCCTAGGAGGCCCCTCAATGGGTCCATCCCATATATGAAGGCATTTCGTAATCGGTCGATTTTGTTTAACTTTCTACAATCAAATGATTAGCTATCAGCACTTTCTAGTAGCCGACCCAATCCTCTAAATAGCTGCATACGCCAAATATTCCTACCCCCCACAGATTTCGCCTAGGACGCCCCTCAATGGGTCCATCCCATATATGAAGGCATTTCGTAATCGGTCGATTTTGTTTAACTTTCTACAATCAAATGATTAGCTATCAGCACTTTCTAGTAGCCGACCCAATCCTCTAAATAGCTGCATACGCCAAATATTCCTACCCCCCACAGATTTCGCCTAGGAGGCCCCTCAATGGGTCCATCCCATATATGAAGGACTTTCATAATCGGTCGATTTTGTTTAACTTTCTACAATCAAATGATTAGCTATCAGCACTTTCTAGTAGCCAACCCAATCCTCTAAATAGCTGCATACGCCAAATATTCCTACCCCCCACAGATTTCGCCTAGGAGGTCCCTCAATGGGTCCATCCCATATATGAAGGCATTTCGTAATCGGTCGATTTTGTTTAACTTTCTACAATCAAATGATTAGCTATCAGCACTTTCTAGTAGCCGACCCAATCCTCTAAATAGCTGCATACGCCAAATATTCCTACCCCCCACAGATTTCGCCTAGGAGGCCCCTCAATGGGTCCATCCCATATATGAAGGCATTTCGTAATCGGTCGATTTTGTTTAACTTTCTACAATCAAATGATTAGCTATCAGCACTTTCTAGTAGCCGACCCAATCCTCTAAATAGCTGCATACGCCAAATATTCCTACCCCCCACAGATTTCGCCTAGGACGCCCCTCAATGGGTCCATCCCATATATGAAGGCATTTCGTAATCGGTCGATTTTGTTTAACTTTCTACAATCAAATGATTAGCTATCAGCACTTTCTAGTAGCCGACCCAATCCTCTAAATAGCTGCATACGCCAAATATTCCTACCCCCCACAGATTTCGCCTAGGAGGCCCCTCAATGGGTCCATCCCATATATGAAGGACTTTCATAATCGGTCGATTTTGTTTAACTTTCTACAATCAAATGATTAGCTATCAGCACTTTCTAGTAGCCAACCCAATCCTCTAAATAGCTGCATACGCCAAATATTCCTACCCCCCACAGATTTCGCCTAGGAGGCCCATCAATGGGTCCATCCCATATATGAAGGCATTTCGTAATCGGTCGATTTTGTTTAACTTTCTACAATCAAATGATTAGCTATCAGCACTTTCTAGTAGCCGACCCAATCCTCTAAATAGCTGCATACGCCAAATATTCCTACCCCCCACAGATTTCGCCTAGGAGGCCCCTCAATGGGTCCATCCCATATATGAAGGCATTTCGTAATCGGTCGATTTTGTTTAACTTTCTACAATCAAATGATTAGCTATCAGCACTTTCTAGTAGCCGACCCAATCCTCTAAATAGCTGCATACGCCAAATATTCCTACCCCCCACAGATTTCGCCTAGGACGCCCCTCAATGGGTCCATCCCATATATGAAGGCATTTCGTAATCGGTCGATTTTGTTTAACTTTCTACAATCAAATGATTAGCTATCAGCACTTTCTAGTAGCCGACCCAATCCTCTAAATAGCTGCATACGCCAAATATTCCTACCCCCCACAGATTTCGCCTAGGAGGCCCCTCAATGGGTCCATCCCATATATGAAGGACTTTCATAATCGGTCGATTTTGTTTAACTTTCTACAATCAAATGATTAGCTATCAGCACTTTCTAGTAGCCAACCCAATCCTCTAAATAGCTGCATACGCCAAATATTCCTACCCCCCACAGATTTCGCCTAGGAGGCCCATCAATGGGTCCATCCCATATATGAAGGCATTTCGTAATCGGTCGATTTTGTTTAACTTTCTACAATCAAATGATTAGCTATCAGCACTTTCTAGTAGCCGACCCAATCCTCTAAATAGCTGCATACGCCAAATATTCCTACCCCCCACAGATTTCGCCTAGGACGCCCCTCAATGGGTCCATCCCATATATGAAGGCATTTCGTAATCGGTCGATTTTGTTTAACTTTCTACAATCAAATGATTAGCTATCAGCACTTTCTAGTAGCCAACCCAATCCTCTAAATAGCTGCATACGCCAAATATTCCTACCCCCCACAGATTTCGCCTAGGAGGCCCATCAATGGGTCCATCCCATATATGAAGGCATTTCGTAATCGGTCGATTTTGTTTAACTTTCTACAATCAAATGATTAGCTATCAGCACTTTCTAGTAGCCGACCCAATCCTCTAAATAGCTGCATACGCCAAATATTCCTACCCCCCACAGATTTCGCCTAGGACGCCCCTCAATGGGTCCATCCCATATATGAAGGCATTTCGTAATCGGTCGATTTTGTTTAACTTTCTACAATCAAATGATTAGCTATCAGCACTTTCTAGTAGACGACCCAATCCTCTAAATAGCTGCATACGCCAAATATTCCTACCCCCCACAGATTTCGCCTAGGAGGTCCCTCAATGGGTCCATCCCATATATGAAGGACTTTCATAATCGGTCGATTTTGTTTAACTTTCTACAATCAAATGATTAGCTATCAGCACTTTCTAGTAGCCAACCCAATCCTCTAAATAGCTGCATACGCCAAATATTCCTACCCCCCACAGATTTCGCCTAGGAGGCCCCTCAATGGGTCCATCCCATATATGAAGGCATTTCGTAATCGGTCGATTTTGTTTAACTTTCTACAATCAAATGATTAGCTATCAGCACTTTCTAGTAGCCGACCCAATCCTCTAAATAGCTGCATACGCCAAATATTCCTACCCCCCACAGATTTCGCCTAGGACGCCCCTCAATGGGTCCATCCCATATATGAAGGCATTTCGTAATCGGTCGATTTTGTTTAACTTTCTACAATCAAATGATTAGCTATCAGCACTTTCTAGTAGACGACCCAATCCTCTAAATAGCTGCATACGCCAAATATTCCTACCCCCCACAGATTTCGCCTAGGAGGCCCCTCAATAGGTCCATCCCATATATGGAGGCTTTTCATCATCGGTCGATTTGTTTAACTTTCTTGTGTAATAATATTTTTTTTGCAAAAATTTCCGATTTTCTCAAAATTTCCACAATGAAATACTTAGTGCTATGCATGCATTCATCTTTTTTTATATACCGAGCAATATTCTAAAACATACATATATTCTTGAAAATCGTTTTTCAAAATCGTTTTTACCTTCGTACGAATCTGCTATACAACTGTTATACTGTTATACCACCACCAATGTGGTTTTTGTCTCCGCTAGTCAAAATCGATTTTATCTTCACGCACATCTATTCAGCCAGGCTAAATGAAAGTTTTCCTAAGAAAACCCTATTCAGCCAGGCTGAATGAAAGCTTTCCTATAGAAAACATTATTCAGCCAGGCTGAATTAAAGTTTTCCTATGGAAACCTTTATTCAGCCAGGCTGAATGTAAGTTTTCCTATGGAAACCTTTATTCAGCCAGGCTGAATGTAAGTTTTCCTATGGAAACCTTTATTCAGCCAGGCTGAATGAAAGTTTTCCTACTGAAACCTTTATTCAGCCAGTTTTCCTATGGAAACCTTTATTCAGCCAGGCTGAATGAAAGTATTCCTATGGAAACCTTTATTCTGCCAGGCTGAATGAAAGTTTTCCTATGGAAACCTTTATTCAGCCAGGCTGAATGAAAGTTTTCCTATGGAAACCTTTATTCAGCCAGGCTGAATGAAAGTTTTCCTATGGAAACCTTTATTCAGCCAGGCTGAATGAAAGTTTTCCTATGGAAACCTTTATTCAGCCAGGCTGAATGAAAGTTTTCCTATGGAAACCTTTATTCAGCCAGGCTGAATGAAAGTTTTCCTATGGAAACCTTTATTCTGCCAGGCTGAATGAAAGTTTTCCTATGGAAACCTTTATTCAGCCAGGCTGAATGAAAGTTTTCCTATGGAAACCTTTATTCAGCCAGGCTGAATGAAAGTTTTCCTATGGAAACCTTTATTCAGCCAGGCTGAATGAAAGTTTTCCTATGGAAACCTTTATTCAGCCAGGCTGAATGAAAGTTTTCCTATGGAAACCTTTATTCAGCCAGGCTGAATGAAAGTTTTCCTATGGAAACCTTTATTCAGCCAGGCTGAATGAAAGTTTTCCTATGGAAACCTTTATTCAGCCAGGCTGAATGAAAGTTTTCCTATGGAAACCTTTATTCAGCCAGGCTGAATGAAAGTTTTCCTATGGAAACCTTTATTCAGCCAGGCTGAATGAAAGTTTTCCTATGGAAACCTTTATTCAGCCAGGCTGAATGAAAGTTTTCCTATGGAAACCTTTATTCAGCCAGGCTGAATGAAAGTTTTCCTATGGAAACCTTTATTCAGCCAGGCTGAATGAAAGTTTTCCTATGGAAACCTTTATTCAGCCAGGCTGAATGAAAGTTTTCCTATGGAAACCTTTATTCAGCCAGGCTGAATGAAAGTTTTCCTATGGAAACCTTTATTCAGCCAGGCTGAATGAAAGTTTTCCTATGGAAACCTTTATTCAGCCAGGCTGAATGAAAGTTTTCCTATGGAAACCTTTATTCAGCCAGGCTGAATGAAAGTTTTCCTATGGAAACCTTTATTCAGCCAGGCTGAATGAAAGTTTTCCTATGGAAACCTTTATTCAGCCAGGCTGAATGAAAGTTTTCCTATGGAAACCTTTATTCAGCCAGGCTGAATGAAAGTTTTCCTATGGAAACCTTTATTCAGCCAGGCTGAATGAAAGTTTTCCTATGGAAACCTTTATTCAGCCAGGCTGAATGAAAGTTTTCCTATGGAAACCTTTATTCAGCCAGGCTGAATGAAAGTTTTCCTATGGAAACCTTTATTCAGCCAGGCTGAATGAAAGTTTTCCTATGGAAACCTTTATTCAGCCAGGCTGAATGAAAGTTTTCCTATGGAAACCTTTATTCAGCCAGGCTGAATGAAAGTTTTCCTATGGAAACCTTTATTCAGCCAGGCTGAATGAAAGTTTTCCTATGGAAACCTTTATTCAGCCAGGCTGAATGAAAGTTTTCCTATGGAAACCTTTATTCAGCCAGGCTGAATGAACGTTTTCGCTGTGGAAAAATTTATTCAGCCAGGCTGAATGAACGTTTTCGCTGTGGAAACCTTTATTCAGCCAGGCTGAATGAACGTTTTAGCTGTGGAAACCTTTATTCAGCCAGGCTGAATGAACGTTTTCGCTGTGGAAACCTTTATTCAGCCAGGCTGAATGAACGTTTTCGCTGTGGAAACCTTTATTCAGCCAGGCTGAATGAACGTTTTCGCTGTGGAAACCTTTATTCAGCCAGGCTGAATGAACGTTTTCGCTGTGGAAACCTTTATTCAGCCAGGCTGAATGAACGTTTTCGCTGTGGAAACCTTTATTCAGCCAGGCTGAATGAACGTTTTCGCTGTGGAAACCTTTATTCAGCCAGGCTGAATGAACGTTTTCGCTGTGGAAACCTTTATTCAGCCAGGCTGAATGAACGTTTTCGCTGTGGAAACCTTTATTCAGCCAGGCTGAATGAACGTTTTCGCTATGGAAACCTTTATTCATCAGGCTGAATGAACGTTTTCGCTATGGAAACCTTTATTCAGCCAGGCTGAATGAAAGTTTTCCTATAGAAAACCTTATTCAGCCAGGCTGAATGAAAGTTTTCGCTATGGAAACCTTTATTCAGCCAGGCTGAATGAAAGTTTTCGCTATGGAAACCTTTATTCAGCCAGGCTGAATGAACGTTTTCGCTATGGAAACCTTTATTCAGCCAGGCTGAATGAAAGTTTTCCTATGGAAACCTTTATTCAGCCAGGCTGAATGAAAGTTTTCCTATGGAAACCTTTATTCAGCCAGGCTGAATGAAAGTTTTCCTATGGAAACCTTTATTCAGCCAGGCTGAATGAAAGTTTTCCTATGGAAACCTTTATTCAGCCAGGCTGAATGAAAGTTTTCCTATGGAAACCTTTATTCAGCCAGGCTGAATGAAAGTTTTCCTTTGGAAACCTTTATTCAGCCAGGCTGAATGAAAGTTTTCCTATGGAAACCTTTATTCAGCCAGGCTGAATGAAAGTTTTCCTATGGAAGCCTTTATTCAGCCAGGCTGAATGAAAGTTTTCGCTGTGGAAACCTTTATTCAGCCAGGCTGAATGAACGTTTTCGCTGTGGAAACCTTTATTCAGCCAGGCTGAATGAAAGTTTTCCTATGGAAGCCTTTATTCAGCCAGGCTGAATTAAAGTTTTCGCCGTGGAAACCTTTATTCAGCCAGGCTGAATGAAAGTTTTCGCTGTGGAAACCTTTATTCAGCCAGGCTGAATTAAAGTTTTCCCTGTGGAAACTTTTATTCAGGCAGGCTGAATTAAAGTTTTCGCTATGGAAACCTTTATTCAGCCAGGCTGAATGAAAGTTTTCGCTGTGGAAGCCTTTATTCAGCCAGGCTGAATTAAAGTTTTCGCTGTGGAAACCTTTATTCAGCCAGGCTGAATGAAAGTTTTCGCTATGGAAACCTTTATTCAACCAGGCTGAATGAAAGTTTTCCTATGGAAATCTTTATTCAGCGAGGCTGAATGAAAGTTTTCCTATGGAAATCTTTATTCAGCGAGGCTGAATGAAAGTTTTCCTATGGAAACCTTTATTCAGCCAGGCTGAATGAAAGTTTTCGCTATGGAAAACTTTATTCAGCCAAGCTGAATTAAAGTTTTCGCTATGGAAAACTTTATTCAGCCAAGCTGAATTAAAGTTTTCGCTGTGGAAACCTTTATTCAGCCAGGCTGAATGAAAGTTTTCCTATGTAAACCTTTATTCAGCCAGGCTGAATGAAAGTTTTCCTATGGAAACCTTTATTCAGCCAGGCTGAATGAAAGTTTTCCTATGGAAACCTTTATTCAGCCAGGCTGAATGAAAGTTTTCCTATGGAAAGTCTTTATTCAGCCAGGCTGAATGAAAGTTTTTGCTGTGGAAACCTTTATTCAGCCAGGCTGAATGAAAGTTTTCCTATGGAAACCTTTATTCAGCCAGGCTGAATGAAAGTTTTCCTATGGAAACCTTTATTCAGCCAGGCTGAATGAAAGTTTTCCTATGGAAACCTTTATTCAGCCAGGCTGAATGAAAGTTTTCCTATGGAAACCTTTATTCAGCCAGGCTGAATGAAAGTTTTCCTATGGAAACCTTTATTCAGCCAGGCTGAATGAAAGTTTTCCTATGGAAACCTTTATTCAGCCAGGCTGAATGAAAGTTTTCCTATGGAAACCTTTATTCAGCCAGGCTGAATGAAAGTTTTCCTATGGAAACCTTTATTCAGCCAGGCTGAATGAAAGTTTTCCTATGGAAACCTTTATTCAGCCAGGCTGAATGAAAGTTTTCCTATGGAAACCTTTATTCAGCCAGGCTGAATGAAAGTTTTCCTATGGAAACCTTTATTCAGCCAGGCTGAATGAAAGTTTTCCTATGGAAACCTTTATTCAGCCAGGCTGAATGAAAGTTTTCCTATGGAAACCTTTATTCAGCCAGGCTGAATGAAAGTTTTCCTATGGAAACCTTTATTCAGCCAGGCTGAATGAAAGTTTTCCTATGGAAACCTTTATTCAGCCAGGCTGAATGAAAGTTTTCCTATGGAAACCTTTATTCAGCCAGGCTGAATGAAAGTTTTCCTATGGAAACCTTTATTCAGCCAGGCTGAATGAAAGTTTTCCTATGGAAACCTTTATTCAGCCAGGCTGAATGAAAGTTTTCCTATGGAAACCTTTATTCAGCCAGGCTGAATGAAAGTTTTCCTATGGAAACCTTTATTCAGCCAGACTGAATGAAAGTTTTCCTATGGAAACCTTTATTCAGCCAGGCTGAATGAAAGTTTTCCTATGGAAACCTTTATTCAGCCAGGCTGAATGAAAGTTTTCCTATGGAAACCTTTATTCAGCCAGGCTGAATTAAAGTTTTGGGTGTGGAAACCTTTATTCAGCCAGGCTGAATTAAATTTTTCGCTGTGGAAACCTTTATTCAGTCACGCTGAATTAAAGTTTTCGCTGTGGAAACCTTTATTCAGCCAGGCTGAATTAAATTTTTCGCTGTGGAAACCTTTATTCAGTCACGCTGAATTAAAGTTTTCGCTGTGGAAACCTTTATTCAGCCAGGCTGAATACAAGTTTCATCACGCCACTGCCCATGCCACCACCCTCTTAATCTAAACCCAGATTAGAAGTGAGCGGCAGCAGTAATATAATGGAAAAAATCTTCACAAGTGGTCACAGGTTGTGTGGTTCGCATAAAGTGTGCTCTAACGTTAGTGCGGGTACCGGCGAGGTGACCGGCAAACATAATTTACTCGCATAATATTTTGGTGCGTTTTGCCTAGAGGGGCTGACGGACAAACGCTACACACACTTACAAAAACTAGCTCAGTTTTGTTTCTTCTACATGACCTAAAACGTAAGCGAAACTTAAAAATAATGATTTTCACATTTTGAAATTTGAAAAAGCAATAATAACAACATATTCATTATGAAAAAGGCAACAACAACATAAAAAAATATAAACATAGCTGAAATATTCCTCATATATATGGGCAAATGAACAACAACAACAACAATTCATAAATGTATGACTATGACTATTTGTCGGGTTTTGAATGAAGCGGTTGGTGGCTGGAGAGAGGAGGCAATTGTTTTCAAAGAGAGAGGAGTTTATGTGGCCATTATTACGAAAATAAAATCAGCAAAACTGGCACAAATAATAAAAAACAAACAACAAAAAAAAAAAGCTAAAAACAAATACAACAAAATTGTAAGTTTTCATGCGGACCATGTTTGCGTCTTTTGTTGTTGTTTTTCTTTATGTTTTTTATGGAAAATGGTTTCTTCTTTTTTCACAATTGTTTGTTTTCAAGTAATGTGTGGCTGGTTTTTCTTTTCGATTTTTGTGCGGCTTTTTTCAATGAATTCGCAGCAATAAAAGCCCCGCTACAATGAAACGAAAACGAGCAAAAAAAAAGCGCCAAACAACTTTACTTTTGTGTAACAGTTTCACAATCATCATCAATGATGTTTCTTTGTTTTTCGCCATCCACTTTGTGTCTTGAAAAAATACTCTAGGTCTTGTGGTGAACACAATAATCTCTTACACAATGCAATATTTCTAATAAAATGTAATATTTTTGTGGTAATATTTGTAATTAATAAATCAGTTGGAGATTTATTGGGTTTATTTGTAGAAATTTTGTAATTAATTGCTGCAAATACTCAGACAGAAGCACACTCTAACCTATACTAATGACATAACCAGCAAATGACGATGTTAGGTTTGTGTCTACGGTATGTTGAAAATCCTTAGTGACAGTAGCGACATCTAACTTTGACAAAAATATGTTGAGGGGGTATTACAAACATTATTTTATGGGTTTTCATCTGTATCCCCATACACTATCTACTTGAATTATTGACAATATTGACTATGAATATCCGCATGATAAGTTGTAATTTTTTTTTAAGTGTATATTTCTATATTTTCCCCATATACTAAAAATTTATAAAATATTAAAAATAAATTTTAAAATAATTTTTAAAAATTCTCCTTTATTAAAATAAATTTTAAATATTTTTTAAAAATTCTCCCTTATTAAAATAAATTTTAAATATTTTTTAAAAATTCTCCTTTATTAAAAATAATTTTTAAAATATTCTTTAAAAATCCACGCTTATTAAACATAATTTTTAAAATATTCTTATTAAAAATAATTTTATTAAAAATAATTTTTAAAATATTCTTTAAAAATCCACGCTTATTAAACATAATTTTTAAAATATTCTTATTAAAAATAATTTTATTAAAAATAATTTTTAAAATATTCTTTAAAAATCCACGCTTATTAAAATAAATTTTTTAAAATATTCTTTAAAAGACCACGCTTATTAAAATAAATTTTAAAAATATTCTTTAAAAATCCACGCTTATTAAAATAAATTTTAAAAATATTCTTTAAAAATCCACGCTTATTAAAATAAATTTTAAAAATATTCTTTAAAAATCCACGCTTATTAAAAATAATTTTTAAAATATTCTTTAAAAATCCACGCTTATTAAAAATAATTTTTAAAATATTCTTTAAAAATCCACGCTTATTAAAAATAATTTTTAAAATATTCTTTAAAAATCCACGCTTATTAAAAATAATTTTTAAAATATTCTTTAAAAATCCACGCTTATAAAAAATAATTTTTAAAATATTCTTTAAAAATCCACGCTTATTAAAAATAATTTTTAAAATATTCTTTAAAAATCCACGCTTATAAAAAATAATTTTTAAACTATTCTTTAAAAATCCACGCTTATTAAAAATAATTTTTAAAATATTCTTTTAAAATCCACGTGTATTAAAAATAATGTTTAAAATATTCTTTAAAAATTGACCCTTACTAAAAATAATATTTAAAATATTCTTTAAAAATCCACGCTTACTAAAAATAAATTTCAAAATATTCTTTAAAAATCCACGCTTATTAAAAATAATTTTTAAAATATTCTTTAAAAATCCACGCTTATTAAAAATAATTTTTAAAATATTCTTTAAAAATCCACGCTTATTAAAAATAATTTTTAAAATATTCTTTAAAAATCCACGCTTATTAAAAATAATT